>NC_064878.1:14862500-14882500 GCF_943734665.1 Anopheles aquasalis
ATTTGGAAATTCGCGAGAAAAGCCACATAGTCGCGCGCGCGGGTCCTCCATGGTACCGCCGGCTACCTACCTTTCTAAAGCACTGCAAATTCTTCCACTGGAAGCCACCTCCTTAGCGTACAACACCATCAGCGACTCTATCACAGCCATATGTGCATTCTGTTTCGGGGAGTAAAAGAAGGAAAAATGGGTTTGTCTAGGCACGGATGCTTCGCGCGCTCCCGTACTTACAATTCTAAGAGGATTCGTCTGTATCAGCACCGTCTCGGTGAGTGGCTGATCCGGTGACTCGTTCACCGGGACCCCCTTCCGGGAGAGTGTCTGCAGGATCGACCAGTGGTTCAGGCTCTGATAGTTCGGGTCCGAGTAGATGTTACTCAGCACCTGACAGTAGATCGATGCGTTACCGAGCCCGACCACGATCTGCGGCTTCAGGTGATCCTGCCCATCGTGATCCCGGTAGAACGGATCCTTCAGTATCTCTGGCACACGATTGTTATACGCTTTCGATAGCAGCCACTTGACGGACGCTTTCTGTTTGGCCTGGATTGTGAAAGGGAAGAGAAGTGAAGACAGAAAACAAAACATAAATTAATGCAAGCAACATTTGATGGATGGTGCAAGGCATGGCATGGAGATGGCGGCATTGCGTTGCAAACACTTCTAATAGTGAAACTGTTCGCACTGTCACATAACAACAAGGCTACATTGCGCGCGCTGTTACTTCACCCAGCTAGCTAGCATATCGTAACGCCACGACGCATAGTAAAAACTGTTCCCGAGATTAATCTATCCATTGTTTGGAGCAGCTGAAAGATGGTAATGTGCCATCACCTCCTCCATGGGCGGTTTCGCAAAACAAGAAAACAATATTGTCAACGATCTGGCAATGATCCATCGGCCACAACACCAGCAGCAGCAGGCAGCTGCTGAAAAGTGTGACAAGGCTACTGTCGCGACGCCGACTTGAGACGCCCATTCAAGAGATACGAGCCCTTCTTCCTGGGCGCCCCCCTGTCGTCGTGCGATGTATATGTATGTCAACGCAATCCGCAAGGGCACACCACACCGGGCGAGCGTTCAATTTTATTGTTTTTCCTCCAGTCCACAATTATTGTTATTAGGGAACAGGCGTGCGGTGGTGCGCGCCCGCGCGCAAGTGCTTCGTAATCCCTTCAAGGACACGCACGCGGCAACCGGGACCATCAATTGCCGTTAACGGGCCTGCCGCCGTTTGCAGTTCCCGGTGGATACCTGGAACCAAGTTATTTGAGCGCACCCTCAGCAACAAACGACGGAACGGCGATTTACATACGGCCACCAAGCGGCCATAATTATGGGCCGGTTTCCGAACATAAACACACTACTACTGCGCGCGCTTCCGCTCGACCGACCGTTCCGTAGCTGTACTCCGAGACCTCGAGGCCATGGCCGGTAACGGCATTACATGGGCGGCGACTTTCACACCAAAAAGCCAACGGAACACGGTGCTCCACCACGGGTTAAAGGTGAACGATCCGTCAACGAAGGTTTGTTTACCTCCGGCCTGGCGGAGAGGGCCCCGACCAAGCACCCAAGAATCCCATTAGTTCCCATCACCCCCGGGCAGCTCGGTGGTTCCTTTCTGGCTGACATTAATATGCAGCATGCCAAATCACGCCATCCCCAAACACCACAACATCAGCCGGTTGTTAGCATCATGACGGCGTAACGCTCTATTCGATGTTAAACTTCGTTTCGTTTGGATTCGGTGATGGAGGATGCGTAATCAGTGGGAACGTCGTGAGACGAAACGAAAGAATTGGCAGCAAATGGAGGACACAGTGAAGATGATAAGAGCTTATCAGTGCCTCAGGAAGAAGCAGCAGCAGCAGCAGGCGCAGATGAGAATTGCAAGAACTGGCTTGAGGCGCTTTGGTGGTGGTGCAACGAAACGCGACGATCCGTCATCAAGACGGAGATATATCGCAGGAACGGATTTATTCCTTCTTTTGCCCCGGTCTGGATGGTGAGTAATTGGAATGCCAATGCCGCCGCCGTTGCCGCCAGCTCACTAACCTAATCTTATCGTAAGCCGCGAGAACGCGAGATTAAGGTACCGGTGCTCTGTTGCTTCACTCGTTGGCCACCTTTTCCCACGAGCCACGCAGCGAGCGAGTTCCAAAACTTTTCCAATTAATTCCCAATCCCCTCCCGTGTTGGCCGACCACGGCACGTTGTTGTGTTGTGTGTGCATCCGACTGAGAGGAAAATCGTGTAATGAATCCCAGGTAGCCCAAATCTGCGATCGAAAGCTCTCCACGGTGGCAATACGCGCGGCGCTGAGATGCATTTTTGGGTCAGACCTTCGGGAGCCCCTCCCCGGGTATCGAATTCGACTGCAGTGGCGCAGCAGATGGCGAAAGTGTGGGGCCATTTCGCTAATGAATGCATGAATAAAAGCGGATTGGAAGCGGTTGTCAGCAACGTGGTGCAGCAGCAATTTACGCGCCTAAATTTCCCAAATTTAATTATGGAAATCTCGGTGGTCCACGGCAAGGCCGTGCCGGCCTGTAACTGCTTGCGATGGTAGTGCAGACTCGCCCGGAAGTGTCTCTGTAGACAAACACTCCCTTCCTTGGTCGATGGAATTTTCTCTCCGAAAAAAAAGCTAATTCCACGGCTCCACTGGAGCCAGAGACGGCCACCAGCTGGGGCGGCCCTCTACTAAAAGGGTGTAGTTTCGATTTTCATGGCCTTTTCCCCGCGATTGAGCATGACCCAATTTTCTGTGACTGTATCGGGCGCGAGTGCGAGCGTGTGCGCGCGCCCGTGTAGTCGTTGATCATTTGTTTTCTCGAAGTCACGGTATTAAATTGGCTCGCTGTGCGTCTTTTACACTGAAAGGGAGGCCCTCCCGTGGCCAAACCTGGTTGGTACGGTGGAGATCATTTTCCTGGGGCCGAGCAGCACGACCCGGTGTCAACCGGTGATGTTTTTTGGGAATCGCTGCTGTACTCATCTGTCAGCGTCAGTACACGAGCAACATCGACCAGTCCGGATCATTTACATGACACGTCACAGCCGCGAGGAGCTCAGGCCGCATGTTTTGGGGGGGGTTTGTGTTGTCAGAGGCCACCGAAGAAGCCATCTGTTTTGCCCGGTGGTGCACATGTTGTACGTATTGGGGATTGGATTCACTGTTTTATCCAACCGTTAATCCAGGCTCTATTCGCTGCCTGACAGACAAACCTGATGACATCATAACACAGCTCGTAGATGGCGAATAGAATGGCCTTCTGGAGGAAGCGTGCAGCATCCAATTGAGTTATCTTTCGCATCGACAACGCTTCGATAGAAGCGGGGAGAAGATATATAAATTTCATCGCACATCAACTGGTATTTGGATAAACGGCAAATTGCAGAACAATTGCAACGAATGGTGTACCACCTCAATCGTAAATAGTGAGGTGACTCACCGGTCGAGCTGCAAAAATAAAATACTTCTCTAAACCGCCCGTGCTCCTCTCTTCGCTGCTCGAGCATAAATTGTGCACTTTCCGATCCGTACCGATGGGTGTGTCTGCGTGGCGAGGAAGAGACAGTGTATCCCTGTTCCACCGTATCCACAACGGCACCGTACCAGCTGCCTGGATGGCCCCTGTGGACGAGTGTTTGCACACACATAGTGACGACGTGTAGTGCAGAGCGTTTGCCTATTTTTAAAATAAACTCCTCCTGGCCCACAGACCGGGTGCGTCGTGCGATCATCAAGAAGAAACGATAGAGAGTCACACCCCTAAACCCCCCGATGGTAGCTGGGGCCGGGCCGCTGGTGTCGATGCATCTATGCTGCCTGCTGCCTCCCATTTGCTGGTGCTCTCATAAAGCTGGCAGCGACGCAGCATAAAACCGATATGGTGTGCATTCGACCCCAGCCACGAGAAACATCTGCTAGGCGGGGGTCCGTGGGGTTTTATGCGTTCGGTGGCATGGCACCGATCCTAAGCTCATTAACGATCTAGGAATAACGCACCAGACGCTCGCGGGCGTGCACGCTCATGCTGGTGGAGCTCAGAGCTCGATTTCGATCAGGGCATTGGCGGAGTAACAGATGATATCGGCGAGTCGGAAAGAGCCTCCTCGCCGGCCATATGAAAAATGAAAATGAATTCATAAACACACAAGCACTGCCGTTGTGGTTTTGAAAAAACAAAAACAGATTATTAGTGTTGTTTGGAGGGACTCATCGGTGCTTTCCCATCATCGCCGCTCTGTGATCGTGTTCGATCACAACAACCACAGATAAAGAACTTGGAAGAGAGAGAGATTAAGAACAAAACGGAGTGTGTAACTCATCTACCAGCGGAGGGCAGGGCAGGGATCGTCTCATTTTCCGGTTTGTCACACACGGCGGGATATATGGTAGAAGATAATAATAAAAATGGAAAACGCCCAGAATGAATTTCCGCCGCGTTTCGGAGTTGGATTAGTTTGGATTGTGCGCCTCGGATGGAGGATGATGGAGTGATTTCCGCTTCGGAGACAGGCGGGAGACTAGGGCGCATTTAGTCATTAACAGAATGTGGCCGCCGTTGCATTAAGCTCGCCGGAGAAACAACCATGTGTTCCAAATTCATGTCTCTGGTATTCGATCCGCTTGATACAAGGGGGAACTAAAGAAGTGATGAACTTTTCCGGCTCTGTTCCCGTTAAATTTGGTTACATCGGAAAAGAAAACTTTGTGGAACTAATAAGAAAGAAAAATTTGCAAAATGTATGCCCCACCGAAAAACAGAACATTGCATTGCTCATCGAATGCAGAAACATTTTGGGCCAAAAACGGACGTCGGTCAACCGCATAACCGAACAAGAACAGATCCAATTACTAAGTTGTGTTTTTTGTGTATTTTCCACGCAGACATTCTGTGTTGTCTGTGACGTGACTTCACGCCCTGCTAGTTGACACGCATCGGTGTCTAGAGCCAACAGCCAGGAGAAACAAGAACAATAACAAAAAACCCACTGAGGCTACCACTCCTTCACAGCACTCCTTCATTCCAGAAGGGGCGAACGAGAGGCTTCCATGGTGGACGACGAGCGTGATTTTTGGGCCGCTTCAACGCAACGCGACCGACAGAACGCAGAAATTTGAAACTTCAATTAGCGAGAAGGAACGGAAGTAGTATCATCTTACCGATAGTGCGCGAAAACAGGCGAAAAAGACTGAAAAACCACGCGTAATGCAATGCCGTTTGACGCAGAAACAAGTATCATTCTTCCGCTACGTTCCATGCCCAAGCCTCGAAGTCGCAGAGCCGCAGAACCTTAGACCGAACGGACGCTACAGTGATTGAATTAATCAATAAGCCCGAGGATCGCCCAAAAGGCAAATGAAAGCGTTCGCATGTTCGTGGAAATAGTGACGTCTGGTATGATAATTTCCAACCAGTTGCATTACAAGCACAACCGAAGGACCTAAGGTACTCGGTAGGTATATGAATCCGCTGGAATTCCAAGCGTCCAGTCCAAGACCTGCGTCAGTTCGTTCGCGTAATGCTAATCGCCAGCGACTGGAACACGTTGCTGTGGATTGTCGGTGGATCGTTGACGCTCGCGAATGGCATTCTCTCGTTGTGCTTGGAGCGGATGCGCGATCGTGTTTCTGAGTCGCGCGACTGACAGCACCTTCCGCGGGTGGATTGGAGGGGGATCCGGCTCTCCGGGCGTGTCCGTCACTACCAGTCCAGGCTTCCGGTTCGCTTCACAAGGCGATCGCTACGGACGTTCTGTACTGTACTGTGGAAAGCTTGTGTAATGAAGCTTATGATCGTCCACTTGAATGTAGCATGTTAGTAGATGATCATGCGGAGTGATGATCACATTCAATCGATATGCCAATGGTCTTAAACGTTAATTATATCAATGAGTCTCGACTTAGAAGCAGACATTACTTACAAAAGAATATAAAAGAGTTACTTCCTTTTAATAAAAGAAGTACATTAGTATAAATTGCTGTGGAATTCGTCGACCATATGTTCCAGAAGCACTCTAAATTATGAGACCACAGCTCGCTGGTCAGCTGGCCACACATCAGGTGCACACACGCGCGCTGGCTGGCTGGCTTGCTGGAATGATATCGGAATCTGGCCTACGCCTACACCACACCAGACCAGCAATCCATTCTCCTTGGCACACCTACGTGAAAGACGAGAAGATTGCGACTGCGACGACATTCGGTGGCCTTCGCGGCCGTGGTCAGTAGCAGCAACAGCAGCAGCACATCAAACACACTCTGGTAGCTTGTGGAGAGCTGTCTGTTCGGAAGCTCCAAAAACCTCCTAATTTATGCACCTCAAGCACGCAAAATGCGTTCAAGACATGACGTAACTCTGCGCCAGAGCAGCAGCGACAGCTTCTGAAGTGTGCGCGAGGAAAAGAACCGAGGCTTTTGTTCGCTCATGTGAGACATTTTTGTGATCACGCACGTAGCAGCTAAGGTGGCCCACCAGGATATTACCAATTACACAACTACAGAGCGGGAGAGAGAGCACTGGAAACCACAAATTGGAAAACGAAATTGATTTCATGGGTTTTCTCCTTCTCCTCCTTCCATTCCAGCTGTGCTCCAGTAGGACCCTCCTCGAATGTGCTGCAGCTGTAGATCTACCGTTGATCTACAGGTGTTGTCGAAGGAGTACCAGCCACCAGCCGGTACCAGCACCGGTAAGGTGTGAACCGTGACTCACGAACGTCGCCAGACAATTAGAGCGAGTCGTCGAGAAGAGGCCACCGAGCACGAGGTCAGGAAACGGGTGTCTGTCGCTGGAAAAAGGAATTTCGTTAGATCGCCTCTACACGGTGGTACCGGGGGACGACTTCCGAAATGACTGCAATCAACCTCCGCTCCCTCTCGGAGTGGATTATGTTGCGGTGGATGATCGTGACGATGGCATGGTTTTAATGTGCCATTACGACACCTGGCACGGCAGCTCTCTGGCGATCTCCCTGGGGACCTCTCTGAAGCATGGCAAACGGCAGACAACCGGCTCATTGGGTACCTTTGACCGAAAAACTCCGAGATTTAGGAGAAAGTCCCGACCCCGGGAGTAGGGCCGGATTCTTGCCGGTGTACTTTCTCACACGCGCTGAAGCGTTCGTGTGTTCGCGCGTCCTCTCTTTCCTGTGGCCTGACGGCCGATGAGATCGCTAAGCATGCGCCGAGTAACCGGGCGACACACGGGCAGATACGCAAATGAGCCACAAACGGGGGCTGGCGTTGGGGTTGATTGGCCGGCCGTACCACCCAGGAAAACGGAAAAATCGTGGCACGGGAGAGAAAGTGAAGGTTCCCCATGATCGGAGCCCCGAGCCTAAGCATGAAGCGCACGCTGAAGCCAACGACGACGACGACGACAACGACAAACGGAGCTGATGAACGGTTTGGTTTGGTTGCGTTGCCGACACGGGGGGGTTGCATAGTTAGTTTCTATAACTTCCTCCGTTTGGTGTTTGAGTTAGCAAAGGGTTGGTGGTTTTTGGCGAGGCCCAGTCCAGTCCACCCTGTCCCGCCCCGGGGGGTTTCATGGGAAACAGCAACAAAACAGCCACAACATGGGACCTTGTGCGCATGGTGGTACGAAGGGAGGTAGAGGTAACACAACAGGTGCAGCAGCAGCTCAGTGAACGTGCTCAGTTGGTGGTGGGCACAATTTGTAAATGAAAAACGGATAGACAACATCATGTTCGTTGGGCACCCTTGGACACTAGGCTGCGCTAACATACACCACTTACAAGTTCGGAGTTTGCGATTCAAAAAGACTCGTGCAGACGGACAACAACCACACATGCAACAAGTCAATTAGCATCGCCGGTTAGAAGTCCTCTCTCTCTCAGCGCTGTCCTCTTGAACTCCTGTGAACGTCAACCCCGGAATAGCCGTCACCAGAATTAAAAAAAACTGGAGTACAGACGGACGGATAAAGCGCGAGGAGTTACCACGGACCACGGTAGTCATTTCGACAAGAGACGAGACCGAGAACGGTTCTCATTAGGGCGGCTTGCTTGTGTGTCATATGATAAATGTGACGGAAGATTTTTATGTCAGGTCGTTATGTTGGCTGCACGAGCCAGTTCATGGGGTCACGGATCACTTGGGAGAGGAGAGGACCAGAGTGGCGAGAACGAGAACGAAAGATCAAGACACGCATGTGTCAGAGGGGCACGAGCTAGCGCGCACGGAGGTTAATCATCATCGCGACATTGTCTTGTGCTTCCTGTCCTCTCTCTCCCTCTCTCTCTCTCGCTTTGCGCGCATCATCATCGAGAATTAAGTGATCGAAATGGCCCATCAGATAAGACAGTTGTGTCCGGGACTGGGCACTTGTGAGAGGACGGAAGAGCAGTTCATCAAAAGCTCCATCGCAGTAACGTTCTCTCGCCTCAAGACTTCGAAACTCAAGCAAACAACGAACAACAAGTTACGGATGGACTCTCCTCCTCCTCCTCCTCCTCCAATCAGTTATGCCAGAAAGCATCGAACCATTTCTTGGTGTAGAGGGCCCTGGAAAAGAGAAGGCAGACGGGCGCATGTTTCGAGCGAAAGGAGGAAAGAAAGAAGGAAATCCTAATTTTTTTTTCTAGCTTCCTAGCGGTCGCCTTGCGGTCAGCCACGGAATTGCTCGGCATGGGAAAGTCTTTGGAAGGTGGTTTTCGGATGGAATGTTCGATATTTCGACCAATCATCCTCATCATCATCATCGTGGTCGTCGCCATCGTCATCGTGCAGTGGAAAAGCAGTTTCGTATCTTTTCGATCGCCACACGTGCCCACGGTGATGGAAAAGCCCCTAGCCCCCAGTGCACACGCAATCAGATCCAGATTCAGAAGAGATGAAATGCCACAACCCACAGACACTTGGCAGCAGCAGCAGCACCGGCCATGACGTAAAGCGTAAACATTCAATAAAAAAAGGTATTTCAATTGTGGCACCGGCCACGAATCCTAGGGCCGCCCCAACAACAGCATGAGAAGAAAGCTAGCAAACAAATGGCCGATAATTTGGAGTGGCCGCGGCGCGCCACGTCGCGCGAAAGAATGCGGAATTCGACAATCGAATCACTGCGTCGATTGCGTCATTTTTGGATCAAGATTACCTTCACGGCGCGGCGGACAAATTGAGGGGCGAAAACAAAGCCCAAAGAATGATTAGTAACCCTAGGCGGCCACTGATCAGACCACACAAAATCCTGATCAGGAGGTCGAGCCCTCAGTAAATCGATCACAAAATAGTCAAAAAAAATTGGGGTGCGATCTCTGTCAACGATCATCGATCACAGGGAGATTTTTTTCGGTCGAATCCAAAAACCTGCCACCCAGCAGCGTAGGCGCAATCGAGTTGTGCTGGTGAAGTTCGATGGCCGATGGTCACCACCCACCCTGTGTGGTGTACACAGCATTACGTAAACCGAGAGTCCGGTATGCCCCGTTAGCCCGTATAGAGGAGAAGAGACAGACGACGATCGCGACGACTACGACGCAGCACAACAACCGGTCGATCGGTAGTTCCCTGGTTCTGCCTGCCTGCCTGCCTGCCTCTCGGCTCATCTCGTCGACATCTTGCTGACGATGGCATTTCGTTTCTTTCTTCCGTTGGACGACGAAAAGACGATGACGATCTACAACTGGCTTCGAGGCCTTTTTGGCCTATTGCCGTGCCCTAGCCCCATCACCAGCATGATGATGATGATGATGCCCTCTCGCCCTAGCGGCAGCAAACCATAATTGCCTCTCGCTGCCCCCCCGGGTGGAGAAGAGGGCACCGAGAGTCAACATATGCGCCTGGGGGGGGGGGTGATGGTGGGGCGCGACGGGAAAGGCCATTGAGATGTTTCTCTGCCGCGTGTCTGTGTTTGCGATCTGCGGTAACTCCAGTTTCCAGATAACATTCCGTTCCTCCGACAGCACAACGAACTCCGCGCGCAGCATCTCGTGCCCTGCCCTGCGTGTCTTTGATTTGTTTATGCTCCCGAGGAGGAGGAGGAGGAGGAGGAGGAGGAGGAGGAGGAGGAGAAGGAAATGCAACCGGATCTTATGCTCTTCCAATGCTGAATAACACACGCCAGTTGCAGATGGGAGAAAGAGAGATCGTGACTAATGATTTGTGTGCAAGTTTGTGGCCGTCCAATGGTATCCAATATCTTGGGTTCTGGAGTTCCAATCGATGGCAATTATTGAGGGAGCATGCATGTGTTGAAAGTCGATGCTTCAAACAGGATGCACGCGGAACAAGCACGTCCGCAACAACATATGGCCATCGGGAGGAGTACAGCGATAAGCAGCGAGGTAAAAAACCGCTGATCAGATTCGAGTTGTTGAGTGATCTTTGCATCAATCTTCACAAATTAGATTACGCCCTTTCGGTCACTCGTCCGTCCACTTTATGGTAACTGATCCACCACCGAATCAGCAGTGTCTCTGGCTACATATCTCTCCCTCGCTTCCATCTGGTGACCTTGGCCGAAGCGACGGTTTATCGACAGGTTGGCCCCCTGGAACCAACCTCGTATCGTCAACCTACACGTCGCAGTGGCGGTTCTGCTCCTAGTGTTGCTGCTGCTGCTGTCCTTCCCAAGAGCGTATCGTTTGCTAAAAGCTGCCAGCCAGCACCTACCGGGACAGATGGCCACCACAGTCAGTGGTTGCGGTGGACAACCTCGAACAACCTCCTATACGGCGGAGGCGGCGGCGCCTACGGAGGTTTTTGCTGTTTTCAGCGAGCTGTTGTTCCATCATCACCACCACCAGGCGGCAGCAACTCTTTTGCTGTTGGTCCCCCCCCCCCCCCCCCCTTGGGTGGCATGTAGGTAAACAACCTAACACACCATCCAGTAACTGCTACTACTACTACTTTGCAAGCGCGACAGACAATCACAGCGCGCCACACCATGACATCATAGCCGCGTGTAGGTGTGTGGGGTGTGTAGGATGCAGTGCACTTCGCTTCTCATCACCATGACCTAAACAACGGCCAACCCCCCTCTATATCCCTACCCCGACAGTCCAAACTGACTGTCAAATAACTCTTCGGCTGCGCACACACATGACAATCGGTGAACAAAAGGTGATCTTAAAGGGGAGGCGGGTCGCAGGTGAGGAATGTCAAAGCTTTTTTGTGACAAATTATGGAGTTCTCCCTCTAGCTCGCCCCCCGCCAATATTTGGGTGTAGGCTCATCGCTAGGTAGTGTTCAATATTTATCAATGAATGAAGTCACTTGGCGGGTGTCTCTTAACGTCATCATCGCGAACTATCCGGCGCCCGGACATGGATGGTTGGTTTTCTATCTTTTGAAAGTTTTTCCCCATAACGCGCACATGTAAAGCACAATCAATCATCTAAAAAAACGGATACTTTGCCCGTTGATTTATCGTGTCGAACGCTAATGACCTTAATTATCTGGCCACCGTCTGTCCATCAGCGTGATTGGGTTTTGTTTGTTAAAATCGACGTGACCCCAGCGACAACAACGACGACAACGACTTGCTTGCTGGCGAGTTTTAGGGGTGAGTTGGCAAGATTTATAAAGATTATCTAACGCGTTTTACTCAATCAACAGTAAGATAACGGGCGCGAGGTGCTACTGTAGGGCCACTAAGGTGTGTAACATGGAGTGAAATATGACTTCCAAATACGTGAGCTCGCATACCACATAAGGAAAGTTTTTTGAACGATTTTCCGTCGCCCTTCCCGCCTTTGGCAGCATTATTAAATCGATATTCTGGGAGGATAAACCCCGTGTCCGAGGGAAAGAGAAGCGTATTACATTGCCAATGCATCTGGGCATGGCCAGGACCAGCCGTGGCAGCCGGATAGGTGTTCACGGCATGCGATAAACCAGCTCGATGTTATGATGCATTTGTTTACAACCACAATCTATGTCTGTCAATCGATTTACATCTTTGATGTTTCAGATACAGATATATAACAAATCATTAGCCAGAATCATCCTTCCTGGACTTGGCATCGCACATCCCAGTACTTCAAACGTGCCGTAACCCTTGCGTACCATTAGCACCTACTTCTGAGGAATAGCATCAGCATCAGCATCATGATGATGCTGCTGCTGCTGCTTGGTCGGTGTGAATCTGTTATGTTTTTTCTCGCCCTTGTATACATTACCACCTCGCTCGCTCATCACCTCATTTGGATCTTCCGTTTCCCATTTTTTCCCGCTCCAGTCCTTTTGCCTCCTAAACAGTTTCCTCTAAACCCCGGTCTGGTCTGTCTGGTTGGCGGTTTTTAAACAGAAATAGAGACATTTTTCCAGTGATATCACTGGATCGGTATTCCCGGCGCGGGTTTCGTTTCGTTTCGTGGTTATTTATAAGACTTCCATTCGCAGAAATAAAACATCGACAGCATCTCGGACGCTGCGCGAGCACGCGCCCCATACTTTCGAGACTCGCGAGAACCAAATAACGTAAAATGCACTGCAGAAAAAAAATATTACAAGAGGATCGCGGAGTGGACAACGACACTAGTGAGACCGCAATGAGGATCTTCGCTCCGTGCGCATGTGACGTAAGCACGCGGTTCTGTCACCATAAACTGTCGATCATGCTGCTCATCGCGCTGAGGAGGGTGGATCAATGATTTCGCGTTCTATCGAGTGACATCACCATCGGCGTGTGTCTTGGTGATCGGTAAGCACCAGCACCACATCACGTCGCACTGGCCACACTGGTGAGTGGGACGGAAATAGATACGCATACGAATCGGAAAGTGGGAATCGATGCCGATATAGAAATTCAAATCGGTTTGCTGTCGTGGCCACCGATCGCAAGCAAGTCAGAGAGAGAGCGAAAGAGAGATGGTCTCTCTCGACGAGGGATCGTCTCTTTACCACGGAGTATCGATCACCACAACGAGCGGACGAGCACCCAAAACCCATTAGTTACTTCCTTTTACAAATCCACCGGTTTTTGTTTTTGGGAGAGGAGGAAACTTTTCCTGTCATTCTACCCCCTTTGATTTGTTTGCTTCTGTCTTTGGCCACCATCCCAAAAAGGCTGTTCTTCCGCCCAAAACAGAGAGACACAGAGAGAAAGAGAGAGAAAGCTTGCGAAACCGCCATCGGCCAGCGAGTGGCGAGAGAGAAACGACGACGGGACGACGACACGCATCACGATGGCCGCGACTCCCGGGATGCACTTTCTAGTCAGCCGGAGCCAGGCGGTGTTCAATAAATTTAAATTTCATTTTATTGCCACCACCTACACCCTCCTACACTCTCTTCCTCTATCACCGATGGATCCATTAGGTTGCTTTTGGTTATGCTTCATTTTATTTATTTATTTCCAGTGCCGCCCAAAAGGGGGCCTCCCTCCAGCGGTGCTGTTTTTTTATTTTGCAATCCCACTAACCCACAAACCATACCCGAAAGGTGCGCACCAGGTTTTAGCAATGAGGCCACTACACCCTCACGCTGGCCCACCGCCCCTCGAACGTATATGCTGCTGACCACCGTAGCGGGTGGTGTGAAACAGCACCAATCGTCGTCCCTAACGGTGCTATGCTTCATCAAACCGGTGCTGGATCATAAAAATCGCGCTCCAAGTGGTGGCTTTTTCGAAAATCGAAAATTACCGATCATAAATGAGCCAGCGATCGATCGAGGTCGTTGCTAAAAAACGAGAAAACTAATCTTATGTCACTTTGTTAGGACGCCATTCCGAGAGCCATCATTTCACCAGCTAGGTAGCACCAGGTACAAGCAGAGAGAGAGGTTTCGTTCTTTCAAAATCAGGTATTCAGGTTACACATCAAGTGGCCTCATACCACACTCTAGGTCTAGGCGAGCTGCAGGTGCAGGTGCAGCACTGCTGACAACCGCATTCCGTCATCATTCCGGCGAGCCGCAGCACCGCGAGCATATGAGCGACGTCGTGTATCGTTTGGAACATTCAAGAAACACAACATAATCACATCTTTCGCTCGTTGGATGGTTGTTGAAACATCGTGCGCGCTCTTCTCCTGCAGGTGATATACACGTACGCATCACGTCGTGTCATGCGGCGTAGATCTCTGCCTTCTAAGGAGCATAGAGAAGGCTCTTCGGTACGCACAGTGTACCTAAGAGTAAGGTAGCAGAGTAGCAAGGTAAAGACAGTCAGTCATCTTTATCATCGGGGATCAGATCCAGGCGATTGGCATGCAGGCAGGCAAACTGCACACCTGTGTGCTCGTGTTCATGCATTAGCATTGAAGCGCAAGACAGAAGCCACCCACCACCACACTAGGGGGGTCATCACGCAGCAGCATCACCAAGATATCGTTCGCTGCTGCTGTTGCTGCTGGTGGTGCCACCCCGAAATGAGGTGATTGCAGAAAATGATAGTTATTGCGCGAATGGCGCTCGCCAGCCAGTCTCCTCCCACCCACTTTCCTTTCTGTTTTGATATGCATCTTCGCCGCACGCAGTCACCACCACCACCACCACCACCAGGCTAATAGATGCGCTGTGGCCCGCCCGTTGCCGGTCGATTTCTCCCGGTCCCCGGGACTCTGTGCGGCTGCTTCCGTTAATGATAGCCGTGCGAAAACCACGACCGGGAGGCCCACAGGCCCACAGGGGTTTCCTTCTCGTCGCGAAAGCTGTGACGCGGTTTCGCGCTCGAGATTTTCGGTGGGCACACCCCCTGAAAGGGGCCACCACTTTGCCATTTGCTGATCTACAAAGATCTACACGCGATAACGATCGCGATCGGAATCGACGAGCCACAGCAACTCTCGAGTGACTGTCGCGATTGGATAAACGAGCATTACAAGCATTTAAAGGCTGTTGCTGCTACACTATCGCGCCCGCGTAATCGCGTATCGCGGTCGCTGAGCAGAGAAATGATAGCGGAAGCACCGTCAGGGTGCGTACGGCCGCGTGCTACGGGGTTTCGTTGTCGATTAATTAATCAACAAAGTGGAAAACCGGCAAGAAAGGCAGAAGCGGGGAGTGTTCCCATCACCCCCGCGCGCGAGAGATCGAATGACGTCACACCATGGCACTGGGCGGTCGATGATCTGCACCAGAAGCTACGGAAAGCGCTACGTCATACGGCAACGAGCGGTCCGATTGGCTCGCATTGGGAAGAAGAATGGTGGTGCAATCATGAATTGCATTAAGCCATGGCAAGCGAACTCGTTGCTGCTGCTGGTGCTTGACTGATCATCATCATATGGCCGGTCGGTTGCTTGTCTGGACGGATCGGTACATCGATGCAATCAATTCCAACCTGCTGCTTGTCGGACACATGTTTCGCTCGTTGCAGCCGTTTCCGTGGGACTGATAGCACCACAGGGAGCTGTAGTGATCTAGCTAACAGCTAACAACTGCATTCGAAGCTCAGGGGGAGCGTCATGAATTATTTCAATATTTAATATTAAGCCAGACGCCCTGGTCCCTCTCTCTGCTGGTGCTTAATGTGCGAAACTAGTTAATGTCGACACCTTTCACCTTATCGCACCGCTCGGTAATGGTGTTTAGCCCCGCTGCGGTGTTGTTGCTACAAAACTGTTTGTTCCCCATTTATCTATAGCAACATTTTTGCAAATTTCCCGTGCAATTCACAGTCCGGCCTGTGCTGTGGACAGTTTCTGTACTCCTGCTGACCATTCTCATGCTTGCTGACCAAAATACTGATGTAAATTCATTTATCATTCTGTTCCGCGTGCTTGTGACACCCATTGTATTCCTCCATTGGCCACGTGGATGTTCGGGAGGGAAGTTTCCAGAGTCCAGAGTCCAAGAAAAGGAGCTCAGGAAAATCTCCCGGGAAAGCAGACAGACCGAGGAGACAGATCGAGCTCCCGTCGAGGCGTCACTCATCATCATCATCATCATCTGCTGGTGCGCGGCCAGCGATGGGACGGGGTGGTTCAGGTTGACCACCGGACCGAACCCAACTGGCACGCTACCTTCCCCCCCGCCGCACCCTGCACATCTTCTGCAGCGCACACCACAGATCGCTCCGGTTTTCTTTTCAATGGCTAATAAATTAAAATTCTGCCTCTTAATTTGATTTCGTTGTCTCGTGTGAATGTGCACACGGACGGCACCGGTACCGGGATGCACGCCACCGCGAGGCGCTATGCTGGAGCAGCACTAGCAGCAGCAGCAGCAGCAGCAGCAGCAGCAGCCGGAGCACCATTTTGTGGTGTTTGTGTGCGTGAAATGGCGCTCGCTGGCTGGACCGGCTGTGGGCGCACGAGAGGGCGCTTTCACCTGGCACGGAGGCAGCGAGAAGTCTCGTCTCGTCCATGGGAGTTCGTTCAGCCTTCACTAATCGGTTTCGAGCTGCTGCTACACCAAGCAACACCCATACAACCATCCGTGGTGGCTTGCGATGCGTACGCGTCCGCATAAATCATCAATGTGGCTCGCTGACTGACTGGCTGGCTGGTATTGGCCTGTTAAGGTGCGCCAGACCGGTGCACCACCGCCTGGAATGACAGGAACGGAACGCGTGAAAGTGTTGCTGCCACTCCACAGTGTGGCCGCACCGCTCCTCTTCTTCTTCACCGTCGATAAAAGAATCGGTGGGATGAAATGTGTACGTCCAAAAACAGACAGCGCAACAGTGATAAGAAGCTCACAGGCAGGCAAAGGTACACAAGCCGCTCTCGTCTGTCAACAAACTCTGCCGGCACACCCTGGTCTACGTGCTTTCCATTGCCAGCCACATCTCCGTGAGGCGATAAGTGAATTTCGGTGCCTTCGCCCGGGGTGGCTGTTTGGTAGGAAAGCTGCTGCTGCTGTTGCGGAAGTGATCGCCATCAGGGGACAGGCGAAAGGCCAACGGCGGAAAGCAGCAGTTTGTCAAAGCGAATCTCGGCGGTGGGGAAGCTAAAAAGCGAAAGTGAGCGCCAACAGCCTTCTCATCATCTCACGCGAGGTCGGCAAGGGCACACGAAATGGCCTAAAATGGGAAATAAAATGAAGAAATATATTCATCCGTTTTATTTTTCTTTTTTAAGGCTACAATCTCTTGCCTTCGCTTGCAAACAGTCTCTGCCTCTCGGTCTCTATTGTAATCTACTTACAGGATGATCATCATCAACCACGGATATGTCCCCGGTGCAAGAGATGCGTCCAATAAAGAGGTAATTCATGCCAGCTTCATGGGCACCTAAAGCGGTTGATGGTGGGGAGTGCAGGGGGCAGGCTTTGATAAGAAGTTTACGAGTTGCCTCCACTGTAACCTCCGGTACTTCAAACCTCCAAGCGCCCCAGATTCGTGGGGCTGTGTGGTGCAATAGAAGAGTCGAAATGTGAAGCAGCCGCAGCAGATACCAGGCATAGCCAAGCATGATGGAGAAGGGAGGGCGTAGGTTCCTTTTGGAATTCCATCGCAGCGGAGCCAGCGAGATGGAAAGAAACGGTTGATGGTGCGTTGTACGAACGACGACCACGAACCAGCAACGAACATCGAGTCGGGTAAGATTGGCAAATGATCCATCATCTTGTTCGCTCCGGTCACCATCACCGGTGTGTGATGTCATGGCAGCGAAGTAGGCACCTTCTGCGGTGGTTGCACGGAATGCAACACATATATTTATGTTGGAAAAAGAAAACTAAGAGAACTAGATGTGAGCGCCGAGGGTCACGCCTGTTTGTCATGTTAATTTTCACCCATCACATGCTCATGTCGTGTGGCCAAGCCCACCACCGAAAACCGTGGCGGAATAGGAAGTGAATTTAGTTAATTCGCGCACTGTATCACCTTGAACTGCGTGAATTTCCATCAACACACCTCTGCGACTTCTCTGCGGCCGAGGTTTTTGGTGTTGACCAGAGAGTGTTGACCTTTTCCACACAATGCTCCACCGCTGGAGGGAGGCAACATTATTATCAGGAAGAGGAAAGAAGACACACATATCACAGATCATGTAATATCACTTCCTGGGTTGTACTTCCAATTGAACCGCGATTGATAACGGTGCCGTTCTGCAGAGGGAAGATGCTGCTCCACACATGCAAGCACACAGGCACGAGCACACAGCACAATGTGAGCTCCACATTTCGCACACCAAACTGTTGCGCAAACGCGACAAAACAGCGCCACCAGCCCCATCAGATGACAGGTGCCCCCCGCCTTCCGGACGTTCCGTTTTCCAGTGGAAAATACTGTCCACGCATTGATGCTTTGTGTTGTCCCTCCGTACCGAGATGGGCGAACTGATGGCCTTGTTCAAGGTGACAGGCCGGAAGAACGGTGTGCTCCCCTTTTGGTTGCTGTGGTACTTACAAATCGGGATTCCTGGGTTTCCATGTCGTACGCAGAGCGCGACGCTGGCTGCTGCTGCTGTTGGGCATCCATTTTCACAACGGGGTGTGGGTGAGAACACACAGCAAGACTTTTCTCCTTAAGCGATGAGAAGAAGGTTTCTCCGGACCACCGCGCACGGTCTAAACGGCATCACCAACGGCCACCACCGGGAACCGTTGCAGCATTTGGCGACTCTTGGATGAGATGGAGATGGAGGCTGCCTTCCCCCGTTTGACCACGCGAACAAACTTTCTTCCTTCTTTGGCCCTTCTCCGGGAGCCACGGCACACGGCACACGTACACAATTGGCGCACACGCACAGACACACACACACAAACACGCACAGACGTTTTTCGTCACCCACCACAAAAAAAAACGACCAGAGGAAAATTCTTCCAAACACACACTCACTCACAAACACACACGGGGATTTTTCCACTTTTCCAAAGGTTGCTCAGTCAACCTGCGGGAAATTGTGCGGCACGCAAATCGAAGCCGATGACGAAATCACAAAACGCACAAACACCCTCCGGATGAGTAATCCACCGCCACCGCCACCGCTGCTGCTGTTGTCGTCGCAGCCAAGGTGGAGCACCTGGTGGAAAGAACACAATTTCACGACCCACGGAACCGTTCACTTCCGGGATGGGACACACGGGTGGCCGGGGAACGATCGGAAAATTCAGCCTCGCAGCCTTCCGAGGCGATTTCAGGCCAGCTCCTCTCGTCGGGTGGCTTCGTCGGGCTCTTGCTTCTTGATTTCTTCCCGTTTGTGCGACCTCCGCCACCAGCGCCGTCACCGTGTGGTTAGTTTTTCTTATTCTTTCACTCCGCCTAGCACTGCCACACACACACGCACGGACACGCGGAAACGGATTCACGGGCTTTTTGCACGGAACGTACGCAGATTCGGGGCACCGATTTCCGAGCGTGGAGTAAATTTTCCGCGAGGCAAGAAGGTGAAGATTTTTTTTGGATTATTTTACGGAGGTGTGCTGAATAACCCACTGACAGCTTGTTCGGCGCCATCGTGGCTGTCATTGTTGACAGTCAGAGGTACTTGCCAACTTTAGATCACTTTGGTGCTCTCCCACTTTTGTGGACAACCCCTTTACAGGACAGTATTCGAAAAACCACGAAAACCCTAACTCTTAGCAGGAGAGGTTTCACGAAGTGTTCACATGATTTTTGTTAAAAATGGAGTCCTTGACCTAGAGCAGTGATCTTAAACTCGCGGCTCAAATTCTAGCTCAAACTGCAAGAAAAGCAATTGTTGCAGCCTTCTTGCAGACAATCGGCAGATTGATTTTAAAATGAGTGCCAACTGCCGAACGTGCCACGTGATGAGGAACACTAATGAAGAAACGGCAAAGAGTGCACAGATTATGTGTTAAAAATTTCAAATCGATCGGACCAGTAGATTTTACGGTCACCGACTTCGAAAACGTTGGTTTTGGGAAACGCACTTCAAAGTAGCAAGCTGGCTGGAGCGAATTTTCAAAAATCTGTACCTTAGTCAGTTTTGCTTCGATTAATCCAGAACTTTTACACAATACTCTTGAAAATATCAGCCTTCAGGGAAAAATGTTAAAAAAAATGTGTCACAAAACAAAATTAAATACCGAAGCCCCTTCTTAAGGGGGGACTTCGGTATTTTCGGGCCAAAAAGAGGCCCGTTTTTGACGACTTTCTATGGCGTAA
>NC_064878.1:14890000-14902500 GCF_943734665.1 Anopheles aquasalis
TCATCCATAACGCCAGACAAATAGAGGCCGCAACTGTTCGCGCACTAAGCGAACACTAAGGGATGCGCCCGGGCCCACAGGACACCCGATACCTGCCTATTAGCAGGCTCGGGTGCCACTCCATGGGATGCAGACGCCAGAAATTAGCATCAATTTTGGGTTCGAGTTCGAGCAGCACTCCCGCCCATGCTAGTGCGCAGCATGTGGCCTCTCCAGGAGGAGAAGGTTTGGCGAAACAAGTGCAAAGTTTAGGAGCACATGGGCCCTACTGTGCAACGCCACTTCATCGACCACCCGCCGACCCGGTGATACAAATCATCATCGAGAACTCCCTCCTGTACTCTTCCCTGCTGCTACTGCGACTGGTGAGTCGATGCGTTCGTCGCGTGTAAATGATCTAGCCCACTCCAGGGCCACCCTCCTAATGTGGTCAGCAGCAGCACCACCACTGGCACCAGTACAGGAGGATATAGTTTCACTTTTCTCGAAAAGCAAACTTCATTTGCTACGCCATCGTGGCGCGAGGGCACCCTCACCCCTCGTGGCACTAAAAAAGAGATCTAGAGCAGCAGCAGCAGCAGCAGCAAAAAACGAGAGGAAAATGTGGAAAATAAGAACTAGAGAGGGGAAAGAAAGAGAGAGAATCGATCCCTAACCTAGCGCAAAAAGTCTAACAGATGTTTGCCGATGGGCAAATCACATATTAAACAGACACTCAGCGGGAAGCCACCGGTCGGTCGGTTGCTCGGTGTCGATGGCGGCTGCGCCCTCCTCACCAGCTTCCTTTTACCTCGTTGTGGGCTAACCGACGGACAAAATGCAGCTCACTCTTCTCGCTTTTGCATTGCACAACCCTCTGGACCGACCACCGAGGGTGCCCAGACCAGAAGTTATTAATAAAGGAAAACAGTACAAAAATAATAAAATATTTACAAAGGAATGGTAATTGAGTTGGTGTTGGATTTACAGCGGAGAGGGGAGGGTGTCCTTGAATGGCTTTAAAGGCCGGTGATCGCGCAACTCGCGACGGGGCCAGCGCCTCTCGAACGCATCCATCATCTTCAGCGGACGCTCTCTCTGTCTAGGAGGAGGACCTTGGAGGGTGTGTTGCACCATATGACCAGCAGGGCAGGAGGAGTGGAAAGTGGGCGAATTGTTTACGTAGTTCGCACAGTAAGGATCCGCTGCTGGTGCTCCTGGGCTACTGCTAATCAATTACTGACACTTGTGTGTGCAAGGACGGAGCTCGGGAAATCTGTTACGATTTTACGTGCCTCCCGGTATTCGGTAAAGGGGGATTGGAATTGACCGGCGATAGCTTGCGGGAGGATTTTTTTTTGTTGTTGCGAAAAGAAAAAGGGAAAAGTTTTGCGGATCACACCTTCGAGAACTGGAAGTGTGATGGAGGAGTTAGTATCGGATTGAAGAGGCATTTGTCCTGAAAATCAGCAAGGAACAGATTTCAAACGAGTTTGCAGCTCTCATTTCTGCAGATGGTTTAAAGTCAAATCCCATCACATACCTATTCGATGGCGAATCCCTTTTTGCTGCCGCGCCTTCTTGGATCTCATCCATCATCTCGGATCGGGGTACACCCTTCAGATTCACTCTACACAATCCGTCAACTGTCAAACAACGGTGCCCCGTATGGACTCAAAGGTCCGAGTAGGCAATCTACGAACGATCTCTGGCATTAATCCCAATCCCAGCAACAAATCCGGAAATCATATCACGAACTCCGATGATTGCTCGATTCCGTAGGCGCCAATTTCGTCAATAGGACTGGAATCAGCCCTCACCACCAGATACTAGGACACGGACTGTATCACTTCCATCAACACAAACTCCACCTCGAACCAGTCTAGACCCCATCATCGCGGTGAATCCCTTCCAACCTAAAATCTCCCAAACTGTGCCCGAAGAGGCACAACAACAGCATCGCCGGGCTTCCGGGTGTACGAGTCGAGTGTGGAGAAATTAACATATTTATTTTGTGTCACTTCACGCACTCCACTCCCTTCGCGTTGTCCTTAAAACACGTTGCGCGAACGTCCTTCATCGATTTCGGTACGGTTTCTGGGTGTGTGTTTTGACTTTCGATGCTTCCGTTCTGGTGGCAGGTAATGCGGAACCTCCGGCATCCCTGCACCCAGCACCCAGCACCAGTAGCCCCGGATCTGTCTCGGGTAATTGAGAACCGATGTCCGGGGCGCACGCAAGTGAGTAAGGGGCGCACGCACAAAAAAAAGGCACAGAAAATGTCGTTAAACAAGGGACTGGAATGGGAAGGGCGAAGGACATTAAAAAATCGCTTCGCTAGTATCAAACCGGGCGCCGAGTGACAAGGGTGGGCCCCGGGGCCCACCATTATGTGTGTACCGGTGTTTGTGTGTTGATGCTTCGCCTTTTCTTTTTTGTCCGTTCACCATGCGTTGAAGGACATTAACGCACGCAGCACAAACAAGAGCGGTGATTATGCTCTCGTTTTTTTTTGTTTTGTCCCATTTTGTTGTAAGTTAGATGAGGCAAAGGCGCGTCATGTGAAGAAAAAAAAAACAAAACACCCAAAAATCTAAATGAAAGCAGATGACCAACGGATGAACAGGATAAAGGGAACAGTTTGGAAAACAAGCGCCCTGATTGCGCCACACCATCCACTGCCTGCCATATATTATCGAGAGATGAAGCACGAGGAGGTCAACGAGGTGATCTCTGCGCCACTATCTGTTTGTTTAGGGAACAGAGAAGGTACTTGACGCCAGTCCAGTCGCGGTAACAGCGCCAGCTAACAGTCAAATAGTTTCCCAAGAAATACGCGTTCTTCAGGAGCTGCATAACAACGCCTAACATCGTCCTTCAGACCCTAGGAAACTTCCTGGAATCGTTTCACACCCGCTAATGCCACTGCTCAATTGCCCGAACCACAACCTCATTGCTTCAACGGTACTCGCACCGTATCCCACGAGAGCATTCCAGCGGGGCGACAAATTGTGGTGTCCTTTTACACGTACATGACACCCGTAAGTGAGACACGCTTCCTTTTGAGAAACACATTCCTGAAGCCATTGCCTTCTTCCGTTGCCGCAGATGCATGGTGATGGTGTTGCTGCTGCTGCGTCCGGCCATCCGCCTCGCCAGAGCCTACTCTTCTTCCAGCATCCCGGCGAAACATGTCAACGACTACCGGGGCAACAGTTTTGACACTTCTGACAAACACTTCATCGATGCCAATCGTTCGGTCGGTTTCTGTAGTAGGCTGGATGGTGACAAAATTATGGCTTCCTGTGGTGCGATGAGGCTGCTACAATGCCCCGGTAATCGCACGTCCTTTCCGTTCAACCGTGGCCCGCGAACATCGCCCGTGGTCGCTTGAAGTGGTTTCAATCATTGCCGCTACTGAAGAAGTGCAGCATACATAAAGCGTAGGGTAATTGCAACAATCACACATCAAGGCAGGCCTCCTTGCTGTAATCCCGGTTTGAAACTACGCCGCTGAAAAAGGGGAAATAAAGGGATTGACCTGGTCGGCGCAGTAGGTGACAGATTGTAAAGTGGCAAACATGCGCACATTCACAGAGATTGAGTTTTTTCTTTTTACTTTATAGCCCCTTTAATCGGCCACTCCTGGCATTTGATTAATCGAATGATGGCCCTGGCTGGATGCTGGACAAACCAGGGGGAGCGCTGAAGGATGCCGGTGTGTGGCGGTAACTGATGAGCTTGAAGTGTCACTCGAACAAGTCACAACATATGTCGGGTGTAACCGACCGACCGACTGAACCTGAACTCGTCGATTGAATGGTACTCGTGCGTAATTGATGAGGCTCTGGAGTGGGTTCTTCAATTTTCAGCACAATAAACCATGAGGGATTCATCCTTGAATGCATGATAGACACATTATATCTCTTGCATAAGAACAATTTAAACAAATTAATACATTTATAGCGACCGTTTCTGGGCACAATTCTCTGCTTCCACCGCAATCACTAGACAACAACTGCTGCATTGTTTCTTGGCCTTCCAAGATGCTTCACCCAAAAAAGGTCGCTATGTCCACTAAATCAAGGCACGTGTTGCGTTAGGCCACAGATCCGATACCATGTTCAGCGACATAATCTTATCGGTGAATCTAATTTACTTTCGGTTGTGGCGGTTTGCGGTGGATTCGGTATCGGTCACACCGTCTTCTTTCACTTCTATCGTGGTCACATCTTATGGCCGCACGAGCTCCTTCTCCATTTCATTCTTGTCAGGGCAAAGAGGGCATATAATCTTTTTTTTTCAGTTCCTTTCTTCGTGTTTTGTCCCTTCTCTTCATCGTGATTCACGACCAAGCGCTCCTGTTCTTTCTGCTCCGTTTTGTTTTATCCCCCATAATCCTCTTATCACTCCGGCGGAGCCTCCGGCGAAGCACAGAAGTTGTCAGGCGGTTGAAATGTGAAATTGCTACGCAAGACATCGCGGATCGCTCCTGTTGCTTGGTTACCGACAGGACTTACGCTCAATGACGCGCAAAAGGAACTAATTGATTCAAAAGTCAATTCAATCCAAAAGGCTGACTCGATTGGAGCTTCAATGGAGCTTCAAATGGTGCTCAATTAAAGTGTGCCCGTTACACGAGGAACCAACTAAAACTCAACAGCTTTAAATGGGAAAAGATGATCAGCGAAGCGAAAGTACCTTCTTCCATATTGATTTTGATCAAACATCATCACTCCGCCGCCGTCTTCGATGACTTCGATTGGCCATTTTTACAACCATCCCCCGCCATCCGACCGCCATCCGGTCCCCACCAGCATAATCCAGTTGACCATTTTTCCATTGATTGTGGTGCGAGTATGTGTGCGACCAAGTGGCAGCTGGCGAAAAGGCGATTCGCAAATGAAAAAAGCCGACCATCCTTACCAAAGGGAGAGCTGACACCAATACATTGATCAGTTGCTTCATCCCACCCCCCAAAACCCTCATTCACCCCTCCATAAACCCAACAATAGAACGGACTGGACACCCTTATTCAATTCGAGGCCTATCAGGAGACGGTGGAAGGAAGGAGACAAGTTTATTCAGAGATTTTCCCCCATTCCCCATCAACCCGGACTGACCGGAAAAGATGCTGGTGGAGATGCTCTTTGTTACGCTGGTCTGACTTTTCCTCTTTCTTGTTTCGTTTTTTTTCGTTTTCGCTCTGCGCTGCGTAGGGTGGTGGGTCACAAGAATCATGTGGAGGACACCAACACGCATAGGCCGCCCGGCATTTTCCTGCTTCCCCGCGAAAAGGACGCCCTTCTGTCTCGTTGTATGTGTTTGGTCGGTTATGATCTTGAGATGAGGGGGACGAGAAGCGAGTGTTAAAGTGCGTCCCGCGAAGGGTGATGTTTGATGGTTCAACGGGGCATCGGGGAGGGTTTGCAAAAGAAACATTTCTTTCAACAACAACAACAACAACGCGCCTCTTCCCCTGGCTACGGTTGGCTGGCTTTAGGTCGGTTGGGGGATGAAGAAGGGGATGAATGGAGGGTGACTGGCGTGGCGAGACGACCAGAACCAAGCGAAGGCCACCAGAGCGCGTGTCTGGCGGCGGTAAGAACGAGCGAGCGAGATGCTGAGGAGAAGATGGTGGGACGGTATCTCTGGGATTTCGGTTCGCCATGCTGTTGGGACTTGGCTTGGAAATGGTTTGTTGTTGTCGTCGTCGTCGGACGCGTCACGTGCTTCCGGGACGGGGGGGAGAAGTGTGACTTCCGGATAAACCGAGCGGGGCGGAAGAAAAGTGATGCCACCAATACATGCGCGTCGTAGTGCGTGTTTGCGAGTTCTTCCCTCCGTTCCACTTACGCAAACATTTATGCAAGAAGGCCGCGAGGCGAATGGACCTATCCGACGCTCGCTGGAACAGCTGCTGCTGTCGGAGAAGAGAAGGATGCGTTGTTGTCGTCGTCGTCGTCGTCGTCGCCGCGGTGTCGCCAAGATAGTGACGGTAGTAACATTTCCGGTACATGGACGCTCCTTCCAAGGGGCACGGTGTGTTGACGCATGTTCGCTTTGCTTGCTCCTTCCACTGGAACAGTGTAGAAGAGAATTATGGCATCCAGCAACGTAGTTGTCGTACTTGCGCCTAACGATGATCAACGCAACTCCTGACTCCCGGTCCCAAATGTTGTTCTCGGGCCATTTTACCTTGGCGCGTTTAAGCGTTCCATCCTCACGCCATCGCACTGTTGCCAACCTGTAGTTAGTTTTTATTGGCCGAGGCCGTGTTGTTTCACTTAACGCTTAGCTCATGATGATGCTGACGATGCTTCGGGGCCTGGTCGTTGTTCGCGTTTGTTAAGCGTTTACGAGATGGAAGCGTTCAAAGGAAGTTTGTTTTGTAATTGTGTGCCGTTCATGCGTGCGATTTACAATTGCCGCGTTTCTTTTTCTCATTCTGTTCGCTCAAGCGTTGGCCTCCACAAGATTGTTGTGAGGTGTTTATGATTTTAATTGTTGGGCCTTATTGTTTGCACAAAATGTGTCATCCAGGAAAAAAAACCTTGAAGATTCTTGCGAGCATTGTTGCTGCCCGCAGCAACACTTTTCCCGAATGAAGCCATTTCCCAACTCGCCTGCTAGGATCGTAATGGAATTAAAGGCTTTCCGTAACCAGGGAACGAGCGTGGCTTCACAAACACACCTTCAGTCCGGCCAGGAAAAGCCATTTGGAGTGCAAAAAGTGACAGCAAAAGTCAAGACAAACGCGTCACCGGCACGCACGCAGGTTCCAGGGACAGGCGGGAGAACCGAAAAGGGTGAACCGTCGGTCACGCACCGTCGCACACACCTCCCATTTCCTTCCATCGTCCTGCTCCAGAAGAGGGAGAGGTCCTGCTCCAAAAGAGGGGACTCTTTTTCTTATTCTTCATCAGGAAGCAAAGCATCCCGCAAAGGAAAATGATCGCAGTAGCCGTTGTCCGAAGACGACGATGATGGTGATGGTGATGGCGATGGGTTTTCGTGTTTTTCATGTTGAGTTTCACTTTTTTTCCACCCTTTTCTCTTCCTCCAAAACCCCCTTCCTTCATATTGTTTCTTTCTTTATCGTTTCCACATCCCTCCGTCTCCTTGCTCCCTCGACAGGAGAAAAAAACCAACAACAATAATGGTGACTTTGGAGTGCGTGTTTCCAGTAGCGAGCCTACTACGACCCCGGTACACAAACACATGCGTCGTGGCGTAGTGTGGCGCGGATCGAAGTGAGCTGGCAATAAAACGAAGGAATGCGAATTGGTCGGTCGGTTGGTTGGTCCACGCCGACCGGAGGTGGGCAGTAAAATCGGACGCCCTTTTTGGACACCCGGAAATCGGGATCGAAGGGGGGCAAGAAGAAGAAACGGCAAAAAAAAACAATCAAATACACACCATCGGAGCCTACGCACGCTCCGAGACCGAAACAAACGGAACAAAACCCCGGAAAATGTCCGGATAACCGGATGGAAATGGGCGAAATCTTTTGTTGCCTACAATTTTATGGCTTTAAATCTTGACCTTTTTTTTGTTTTTCTTTTTTGGGCGCCTTCGAGCTCCCAGGCCATTGTCCTCCCGGTGGCCGGTAGTCGTTGGTTTTTGTTGCCTTTTACGCCTCACTGCTGGCCCCCATCCCCCACACTGGTCATTCTAGCCGGTGGGTTTCGGATCGTTTGAAATTTGTTTGAAATGTTTGGCGCCCTTGTTTTCCTTCGTTCATTTCGGTGATCCTTTTTCGGTGGATATTCTTTTGGGGAACAAATCAATACGACGATTCTCATCGTCATCGCCATCACCATCAAACAGAGCTATTTGAGAGCACCTCGCACGCGTGTTCCTGGCCACTGATTTGAGCGGCGTAGGCGTAAGGAGCCACCGAGAAGTCGGTTTCGGGTGTGCGCTCGAGTGTTTGTGTCTTTAGACATAAAATAAAGGACAAACAGGTTGGATACATGGGCCCCAAATTCCAAGGGGTAAACGATCTATAAAGCCACTCATCATTGTAGTGATAAGAAGTAAATAAATAATTCGAAATTAGTCGCGAAAGTTAGTCTTCTCGTTGACTTCCCGGACCAAAGCAAAATGGGAAATGCAACAGTTCCAGTTACGAAGAATCTGTTTTCCTGTTGGCCACAGCTTCACGAACCGTCTAAATCAGTTCAAAAGCTCCATAACAACATCATCATTTCCCCTTCTTCTCCGCTCGCACCGTCCGGATCCGGATAAATTAAATGAAATTAAATTTATTTCCTCTTCGTCGTTGCTCACGCACCGTTACCTGGGTAGGCGGTGTGCGTGAACCACAACGAAGACGATGACGACGACAAGGAGAAGATATCCGGGCTTATCTGATTCCGACGGCACCCAACCACCCAAAAATACCGAAAAAAAGTACAAAACACTGGCGTCTCCATCGGTCGTGTCGGCTTTACCGTTTCGACCTCGACACCGGCCGTAGGCCTGAGCTTGTTAAAGAAGTTCGGCACGCGGCCTTCAGGCTTCGGTGAGACATGGATTCGCGTATCTTTTCGTGCTCCCTTGTTACCGAATCGACGAACGACGTCTCGCTCCCTTTCCACTCCTCTTTATTGCCTTCCTTTGCCTAGTGGCGATGGCGTTGGATGGCGTCTTGTGGCGAAACGACAGCCGAGTATTGCTTACACGGAATCCGGAGGGGTGCACTGCCCTTCCTGCCCCTCTCGGCCGCTGCTGGATGGTTATGGAATCATGAAATCATAAAGTAAATCGCCTTATAGGCGATTTATTTTATTTCTCGCTCGACGCGACGCAACGTAACGCAACCGGGCGCGCTTGGGTGAAATGTTTGGCCGGCCGGGCGGTGTTACAACAAGCCTCCTTTGCCCCGTCATTGGCTTCCATTGTCCTGTCTGTGCTAAAGCGGAGGTTTTTTTTGTTTAACAGGAAGAGAAATGGCCGATAGTAGGCCATGTTTTTTTGTTTCCGTTTTCGTCATCGTCAACAGCAACATTTTTGGTGTTTTTCAGTGAAGATTTGTATTTCTGGTGGTGAGATGTTACTCATTGTGTTTGTTTCAATTTTAGTTACATAAAAAATATTAATTTCAAGGATTTATAATTAGCAGGTGCATTGTTTGAACCAAAACATCTTGCCGCGTATTACGATTCGCTCCTGGTATCCATGGCAACGCGCTAGTCTTCGCACGGAAAAGAAGCGCACAAAGAATGCTTCGGGGTACGAAGAAGGGTCCGGCTGATTGGTAAATTTATTATCTGTTGTCATGCATCACGGCATCGTTCTCAGAACTCCGGGACCCATGGTAATCATAGGATCATCGTCATAAGTCCAGCACCAATACCACTCGCTTCTCGGACATTTTTTTCTTAACTTTTTTTCCAGCGTATTAGACGGCGTGAAACTCGTCTTATCGGCTTACTGACTCTCCTGGCAACCGCGAATCATTTCCTCTTTTTTAATATTTGCACAACAGCATAAGCAGCAGCCTCGACGACTCATTGGTCTCATTGGTGCGCCTTCCATGAAGAAGGGCACCCTTTATCCTTTCAGATTTGTTGGTTTCCATGGTCGAGCGGACTTTGTTCTCCTTATGCCTTCCAACTCCGCATCAATTTGCTTTTCTTGTAATATCTCGCCCGCCTCTAGGCCCTTGTCTTCTTGCGTTTTGCTTTGCATCTGATGGTGCTTCTGGTCTATCGGATTGTGTCCCTTGGGGCAATTTCCGAAACATTGTCCCAGTGGCGACGACAACGACGAGGCCGACGAGCAGACGCTCGCTCGAGGAAGCAACGGCGGCGGCTGCTGCTGTTTGGTTTGGGTTTCGATTTGGTCCTGCCGGCTGCCGGAAACGGAAACAACGAGGCCAACAGAAGAGATAGCAAGAGACAGACAAACGAACGAAAAAAAAAATCCACCGCTCGCTGTCCTTCACCGAAACAGGCCCAGCAGCGCACGGGCCAAATGAAATCACAATCCGGACACCATGTCACCACCTTCGTCGCCATTGCTTCGCCAGGCGTACCGAGCGGCCGGTACGGCGGTCCACAACACCACGACCGCCAGTTGGAGACGGATGAGCAAAGCTAACCGGAATTAATTAGTCGTGATTTACTGACAAAATGGTCCCCAAGGATGCCCGCGATCCAGCGGGCGTGCGTGTGTCCGGACCTTGCCCTAGCCGCGATGAAGAAGAAGAAAAAAATGAACACAGCGACAGCTTTTTGGGCAACCACTTCATCTCTCCATTAGGGACATCGCTACGAGTTCCAGCTCTCGGGTAAAAAGTGCACCCGTTGCATGGACATTAATCTTGTTCGATTGCAATCCGCTCGGGGGAATATCGTGGAGCACGCGCAACCCGCTCGGATACTGCATTTAGGACGCTGCGTATGCAGTTTCATGAAAGGTTCGTGAGGTGGCCGCTTGATGCATCAGCAGCCATCCGAGAGGACGCAAAGACACGACAAAATCAGTGCAAGCAAAAAATCACCAAAAAATTACTTAATCACCTGGCTATCACTCTTTACGCGAAAGTGGCCGGCTGGTCGACAATGAAGCTCGCTGTGGTGCTAAGCATTTGATAAATTTCCTGCCTTTAACAACGCTTTCCACGAATCCGATGACCGTTCAATTGTTCACTAAAATCCGTTTCTATCGTGCGTGCGAATTAAAGTGCGAACACTGCGCCACAATCAGCAGTTCGTTAGCAAAGCGCCGGGCGCACGCTGTTGGCCACCATTTTGATGGCTGCACGTGGTGTGTCCGTTTCCGGCAAAACCCTGGATGAAAGGGAACCGTGAGCATGCCATTTTGAATGAACTGCGCGTAGTGCGCCGCGTGATGGTCGTCGCCGGAACAATGCATCTTTCATTTTTATCTGACACCCTTTTTTCCGGCCTCCATTTTACTATCCCTCCTACGCGTGACGCATCATCCACAACAAACACCCCCACGCACACACACCAGGAGATAAGCCTGTTCGTCCTATTTCTCCCTGTTTTTTTTTTGCTTGGCTGGAGTGATTTTGTTTTTGGGGGAACAACAACGGCCAAGGGTTTTTTTTTGCAGATGTGGAAATGGGAAACGGAGCCAAAAAAAAAAGAAGAAAAAGAGAACGCAAAAAGGGGGATTTTACAGGATGAACCCCAGTGCTTGTACACTAACACGCACACAAACACTGTTGCAGAGGGGGTGAAATCGTTTGCAAAATGTCCATCCACCCAGCCACACAGCCATGGAGCCTGTTTATTGGGATGTCAAAACATGCTGGCCGACCCTCGCGCGTTACCGGAAACGTCGCTGGCAGCACGGTGTAACGTAGTTCCCCCTTCGAAACACATTTCGAGGGCAGCTTCGTTCGGTGTGTTATCGGTCAAGAGACGCGACGTCTTCGTCCTCATCGTCATCGTCATCGTCAGGGTGCTGCAGGGGGATGTGTATTCCTTCTTGACTATTCCCCGATGCCGAGTGTTTCCACCTCCCTCGCTGCTGGCAAAGTATCCATTTTCGTTGCGTAAAACTATGAGCATTATGAGTACAAGATACGCCATCACTTCGTATCGAACGTACGCTCCCTATACTCTCTTGTCTTGTGTTGTCCTGCTGATGGAAGGGATTTTGGGTATTTTATATGTGTATTTTCCCTGTTCCGGGGGAGACTTTCTTCTTTCTCAATTTCCATTAGTCAACATGATCCGCGGTCGGGAGGCAGATTACTGCCATCCATCTTGTGGTCACCACCAGCACCACACAATTCTCGCTAATGCCAAACACATCGACTACGTGGAGGGAAACCCGATTTTGAGGTTCAATATTTTAGTGGAGGGGATACGCATCTCGTAACGAATCGTTGACTTATAATTGGAACACAGGTTCTTCATCATTTTTGACTACAGTAACAGTCCTTGGAACTGCCACAGGAATCACGCTCAAGTCAATACGAAGTCGATGTCTCCTCAGGTCAACAGGTCCGCGGACAAGGTACTCTGACTCATATATTACGACCGCTTCGAACGTGAACGCAACACTCTTGCTGGACATCCCGTTATTGCCAGCACGAGAGCACACGAAGCGCCACCACCCGCCCCTGGAACATCATCATGTGGGACATCATCACATGGACATCGTGCCGTGGTGTGCTACGAAGCGTGCGAGTTAGTTAAATGGTACAATTAAATTATTCATATAAGTCGGACCGATTATGTAACACACACGCGCACGCTGGCACGCATAGACATGGAAAGGACTCGTCCACAAGCGCTGCGAGCGAACGAGTCTTCTTCGTTTGGCACGACACATAAACCAGTACCAAGAGTCACGCCATCCCAGAAGCTCCTGGAGAGAACGGTATGGCGCAACGATACCCCGAACGACATTGCCTTCGATGGTCGCATTTACATGTGAGCCGCTCTAGTGTGTTGCCTGTGCATTAGGTAAATTAAAAAACGAAAAAAAAACTTCCTTTTCCCCGAAAAGCAGGACACCAAGAATGGTCGGTCGAT
>NC_064878.1:14905000-14910000 GCF_943734665.1 Anopheles aquasalis
AATACAAATCAATGTTCTTTTGATAGATTCTAAGTTTATCCAGGTATCTCAGTGGAGTTTTTCTTGATTTTTCGAATTTTCGATTTTTGGCAGATTTTTAAAGTTTAAAAAGTTATGTTTTTTCGATTTTTTAAAATAGTTTTTCTTCGGTTGATCCGAAAATCGTACACAACAATTCTTCAATAATTCAACATTCAAAAATGTAAAAAATAAATGTAAAAAAAAAGAAATTCCTTATTCCCCCATTAAAGTAGCCTTCAAGTAATTAATCTCTTTGAAAGATCGTCCATCCGTTTACCCGACTGTGTCGAGCTATTGGAATGCGATAATTAAGACGATCCGTGACTCGTTAGGACACTAAGCAAATCCTTTCTCCTAACGCAACAGTAACCTCACGCAACGATCACTCTCTCGATCTCTGAAGGTGTGAAAACCGTCAGAAATCCGTCATACCACGGGCACAGTGGTGGTCACGTTTGAAGGGTCTTTACCTCATAAATCTCTCCACACCCTCTACGGCCGAGACGCGGTCCAATTAATCCTCAACCCGTGGCTGTCTCGGCGGTATTAACGCCTTGCCAACCACAGCCTGGCCAGCATGGCTATGGTTACATTGTGCCGTGCGGATTGTAAAAATTGTGCTGTTCAGATCCTCCTGAAATGGAGCGTCGGTGCGTTCCGCGACAAAACGGGGCCCTAGCCCTTCCAAACAAGGCATCCCCCTTTACCACACGACGAACACAGCACTGCCAGCGTAATATCACTTATCGCGTTTTCTAGTGACCTCACCATGGCCAATTTGGTCGCCAGCAGCAGCAGCACCACCACCACCACCACGGCTCGAAGTATCGATTTCGATCAATTTTAATTGCTTGATTAAATAATGTTTAATTTAATTGCGTACCAATGGGAGGATGTGGACGGGGGAGGGGTGCTTTCTATAGTCCACGTCCTTCTCTATAGGACACCACACAAGCCCCGAAGGTGCCGAAGGTCCGACGTTTATGAATTTTCATTCGACCAGCTGACAAACTTGATTTGACGTTTGGCTACCGTCGTGAGGGACTGCATTTGCGTCCTATCCTTCCTTCTCGACAGCCCCCCCACCCCCCGGGACGCCTTCACCCAGTGCCAGTCATAAATCATGAAACCATGGGCGACGAGGCGCTGGACAGCAGAAGGTGCCCACCAAACGCTGCCCTTTTATGGATACACGGAATATGATTTGGACCCGCGCTCCGGTGAGCAGAACGCATCATCCGCGGAGTTATGACAACCTCGGTTGAGTTTTTTTTGTTGTGAACAGACACACATTCCGGGCTCGTGGTCGGCTGGCGATCGCGACGCAAACACAGAGCGTGCAGTGAGCTGAAGAGCTGACACAAGGAATCAATCTTATTAAACTTTATTTGATTGTTTCTGCAGCTCACTTCAGGCCACACTGTCGATGGCGTAGCTTTGTTTCAAGTTCACGGGGACGCTGGTCCGGATTTCGCTTAATAAAACAAGACCGAGACGATGCCAGCCGACGGCCGTCCCCCGGACGGGTGGATCAACTTAAGGTAAAGCCACCGCGCGTCAGGGCGGTCCGCACACCACAATTCCACTTTTAGCACGTTCCTAGCACACGACCGTAGTGGCCAGGCCAGGAGGAAATGAAATATTTATGAGACGGTCACCACCACTACCGTTGCGGTCTTGTGGCCACTTCGTAAAAGGAAGCTTTTCGCAGCCGTAGCACAAGCCACAACACAGCAACCTACGCCTGGATCTCTAGTAAGTGGTCAAGCTAGAGAGAGAGAGAGAGAGAGATTGAAGCTAGGAGCTGCTCGATCGTAGCTGACAGTCAATACGGCACCCCAGACCGATCCGCAGGCTACCCAAAGAATTTGTCCAAAATGGCACACTCGTTAGGGTCACCAAGGCGGGCGGCCTCTCGCCTTGGTTCGAAGCTGCGTTTCTACCTTTGAAGACTGTTAGGAACGAAGTTAACCGGACCGGACGTCAAGCAACGCAACGAAACGCAACGGTTCACCAATAAGACCCACCGCACAAACCATTAAAATACAATCGAAACGAACCGCGAACCCGCGAGAAGTGGCCTCTTCACCGCCACCACCATAGCGGGAAAGAGGCTTTACCATTTTCTGCCCGTGGACGCTGGGCCTGGGCTTGGGGTCCGAGCGGGCTACAAATTAAGTGAGCGACATCGTCGTCGGGATGCCATGTGCCGCTGCACGATCGGTCCGTCTGTCGGTTGATGCTCCTGCTGTTCTGAAGCCGCATATTTTTATGCTGCGCGTGTGTTTTGCCCGTTTTTCGGAGAGTGTTTCCAGCGATTGGACCTCCGGAGTTGCGCCGACTCGCTGGCTGACTCGCTCCTTGGTTTCATTGTCGTAGATCAGGGATTCGAGCGAGCGTGGAGCATTCTCTCTCTCTCTCTCTCTCTCTCTCTCTCTCTCTCTCTCTTCCTCTCGCTCTCTGGAGGCGCTGTGTATGGAGTCCATTTTATGCTAATGCCCCTTCCCGCAACCGGGACCGGGACCTCCGGCGAAAGAAGCGTGGCATGTGGCAAGAAGCGTGTTCCATGTCGTCGCTTGTCCGTATGTCGCTTGTCGCTTGTAGCTTCGGGGGCCCCGGGAACGGAACGACTTCGTTCCAGGTCGGTAGTAGCAGTGTGGCACCTATTTGCATTGTCGACATTTTTGAAAGATTCAATTAATTCGTCGTTGTCGTGTCGTGGTGTGCGGCCGTAACGGACTGACTGGCGGACACCACAGACAAGGGAAGGAGGAAGGAATTTTAATGGCCCCGCCAGCAATACAAGTCCGGCATCTTGCGAGCTTCTCCGACGACGTGTGTTCTGTTCAGTCACTATAGCGCCGCCGCCAGTGTAGCGAGAGTTACTCCCAACAGTTCCCCAGAGAGAGAGAGAGAGCCTTGGGCTGAATGGGTGAACTTCGATTTTCCTCTTTTTGACAATTGTTCTGTGTTGTGGAACGTCACGTGCATTTGATTGGCCACACACAGTAGGCCACGGTGATGGCATCTGAATGTGTGGTTGCTTAATTTCTTAATTTTCCTGCCTGCAGACCGGCCGCCTACTTTGAGGTTTTAATTCGAATTCGTTGTCGTCCGAAATGTCGCAATTCCAGTCAACAGACTACTACAAACAACCAAAGGACTCGGTGCCGCAATTACAAGTGTCTTGTTGCGTTTGGAACAATTTTCCTATCACCTTCCATGCGCGGAATAAGAAACCGTTTCGTATTCGCCATCGCCAATGCCACTCGACCGCCGTCTGGCTGTCGCTGGCCCCGGGAGTTTGGTGCCCGGTGCGGTCGCTGACAGACAGATGCCGCGGTAGCAGGCCAAGGGATCGAATCAAGGGATCAAGGGAAAAAGGCCGGTCTACATTTGCTCGCTCGGTAGTTGGTTGCGTTGGCTTCCCTTTTTTTTTTGTTTCGTTTTCTGCACTGGATCCCGTGCTTCCGACTTGGAGTTCGTGACGAGCGTTGACGCTCGTTCTCGCTCCTCGCTGCTCAAGATCCCGGGGCCCGGGATCCATCGCCGTATCGTTTGTCGTCAACGTCGTCGTCGTTCTAATTGAATAAAAATAAAGAGACGGAATCGGGACGGTGGCTCCGGGTAGCGCGCAATGATTGTGATGCCAATTTTGTAATGTTTATTGTTAAAGTCAAAAATGGCACGTGATATGGATATTGAAGCTTTTCCTGACGGAGACGGAGCGGACGTGGCCACTAAAGAAAGGAACCCGCGTAGCGAAGCGACCCTCCAACGGAGGATCGGTAGCTGATGAAGATGAATTATGTATCGGCATCTCGTTCGCCCCTTCGTCCACAAGCTGGACGATTCTTTGGAGGCTTAACTGGTGCGTGCACGCGCGCTCGCTCGCGATAAGCGAAATCCCAATCCAGACCGATGGCCTGGCCCTGGTGCATACGTTCACGTTTTTGTGTGTTGTGACCGCTCGGTTTTCCTCGGCCCGGAAGCCGGTGGTCGGTGTTGTCGCTCTTCAAGGTTTCTCGCATCACTTGCGGCGATGTGTCACGTCCTGTGCGACGGTTCCCGATGCGGTCGCGCGGCACCAGAGGCCTGTGTGACGATATAGTTATTGACAAAAGGGACGGATTTACCAGCCGCTGGAATGGTATGCGGTTCGGTTCGAGAAAACATTCGTCGCGAGCAAACGCCAGTACAACGCGGCCGTGTGCCGGTCTTTGGATGCGACATGGATGGAAGTGATCGTGGATTCTGTTCGTGGTGGATGATGGCAGTGCTTCGATCCACCTAACGGAATCTCAACAGTAAGATAATGCTTTGTGCATGCTTTAGTAGTTGGATTTCAGGTGCATCCTTTAGAGCTAACCTTAGCATCTAACTTTTGATGACAAATTGCCCTCTGAATGATCCTCCGTAAAGCCAACAAACTAGGAGAGCAGTCAGTGAAGTCTTTCCAGGATTGTGATGCACATAACTCCCCGAGCCATCGGTCAAATTCTTTACCGCACGGACAGTTCGATCTGTAGCCTGGTGCGCCAAAGAATGCGCCCTCGGCCAGCTGCAGCTGCTGCTGCTGCTGCTGATCGGTGATCTACCGTTTTTGGAATCGAAACAGAGCCATCTTTAGGGAAGTAGAGAGTGCGACCTGGAATGCCAGCCACCAGGCCAGTGGACGTGACACTCGGCCGGTGCACAGACGTGACAGGTGGAGGAAATACTTCAATAAGCCTTCCTTTCTTTACAGCTTCATACGCCTGCAGGATGCATGCTTACTAATGAGCTACTGCAGCTGCATGCTGCTGCTGCTACTGATCAAGTAAACCGATCAGCCACCGTTTCCCCTTTTGTTTTGTATCAACGCATCCGTACCGTTTATCGCCATTGGCCAGAACGTGAGCTACTTTCGCTAACGATCCCGCGTATCCGCGTATCGATCGCTATCAGGCTAAGCGGAGTGGTGATCGAGCGCGCAGGCG
>NC_064878.1:14912500-14917500 GCF_943734665.1 Anopheles aquasalis
GCGTGGTGCGTGGACAGGAAATTGGGCCACGGGACAGAAAGTTTGCTTTAAGGAACGGGCGGGCAAAGTTAAAGCTACGGCCTCGAGCGAGATGTCGACGAGAACTGGGGTTTGGGATGGACTTGATTGTCGGTTACAAAGTCAGCTTGGTCTCGACGAAGCAACAGAGTCACCTCCCGGACCTTTAGTTAACCGTTTTCCGTACCAGACAGTTGTGAGTGAAGTGGCCTGCTTAACCTCTCCGGGCTCGCTGTCAGTCGCTGGAAGCGGATTACAGTGTGGCAGGTGCTGTCAACGGACCTGACTTGAAGCTGCTCTTGCTCTTGCTGCTACTGCTGACAGTGCTACCTCACATGCAAGTCTTATTTCTGATAAAAAGGCAAAAAAAAAAACAAAAGAGAGAGAGAGAGAAAGGTAAAGGCTCACCTGCACATGACCTCGTGCGTCAGCAGTACTCGGCACATCTCTGGGTTCTTGTCCTGCCCTTCGTACACGATTGCCTGGAATGAGAGTGGGAGAAGATGCACCGAGAGTAGGTGAGTCGATTAGAATCGATAGTAAATGGCCAAATAAACTGGTTTTTATGTTAGCAGCAGTACCGCTCCTGGACACGTGCCCTGTTGCATGTGGTCTGGTAGATTGGTGGTTCAGTATTTGGTTAGAAGTCGAACAGGAAAAACCACAAACTAACGCCACCGCCACGATACTACTGTCGGCAACCAAATGACCAGTGATTGTTGTTCTTTTTGAGGTTTTTCACTTTTCGCCCTAGTACCACACGGGCAGGACACACCACAGTTGACCAACAACACGAGAGAAAGAGCAAACGATCGCAACCTTGCCTTGCCTTCTGTCGTGCCACTAGCTACACTTGTGCTTCTGTTTGCCAACCATTAATAATACTGTCAACTGGAGCATTTATTACAGCTTACTGAGCACCAGGATATCACAGTCCACACGACACACGGCAGGGCACAGGATGTGGTGGCGCGTGGTCCGCAAACCTTCTCTACTATTTCGAAGACAAACAAGGACACGTGTGGAGTGTGGATACCCTTTCCTCCCCCCCGGTTCGGTCGACAGAACGGCTGCGCTGTGTAATAATATCCACGGTAAACATACGAACAGCGAGAACAGCGGTTGTTCGTCCTTCGGCCCATGTCGTGTGTTCCATCGACCAGTGTCGTGCTCTGTTCTGTGGAAATTCACAGCCGTACTCGAGTTGAAGCGCAGTGGAGAGCATAATTTCTGCCAGTCACTACTTTTGCTACGAAAGCATAAAAAATTCAGCTGATAAACATACCGAAGAGCTGCTCACAAACTCACTGCTGGCACGCTATACCGCTTACGGGCAACACTTTCGGCCTTTCTGGGCGTTTGGAGTGTTAGTTCTGATAGCGAATCGGCTGTAACATTCCCATTTTTTCAAATGCATGAGACATGATGGCATCTTCATTTAGAGCATAGTTTGTTTGGAAGTAATTGAGCCCTTGCGATGAGTACGATGGATTAGTTTGTTGCATTTGAAATGTTGAAGGATGCTAACTATCTTTCAGCTTCCAACAAACGTATTGTAATCAATGGAGTTACTTTAAATTGTTCTTTATGTTTTGTGAGTCCAGTAATGCTGGTAATTTTTATTGTTTTTTTTATCGTGGAAAACTGTAATTGAGCACCTTACGATTGACTACTATACAGCCAACTAGATAGATAAATTGTCAATCTGATGGTCAAGCTAAATAAATCAAAGTAATCCTTGAAGTAATTTTTTGTCGTTTAATTTTTTGTTTCAAATAATTTTCAAACCTGGATGCTGGATAACAATAAATTTAGACTCTCGTTCATTAAGTCTCTAGCAAGAAATAGTCACAAAAATCTCTTGCACATCATTACTTCCTTCATCTAAAGTGTCAAAAGGCAGCCTTTTCAAATTTACCTGCGTCCAATACTGCGTACAAGATGATTATGCTGTCCGTCTGCTTATCTTCATCTCACTCCATACACATGCATGATATCAAACACCACAGGACCTCCCCTGCAAAGAAGGACACGTGTTTGCACAAAAAAAGGTAGAACCATCCTCGGAAGCTGCCTCAATCCAATCATCTGTCAACGGTGGGAACAGCCGACTCCTTATCGTCATCAAAATGCAAAACAAATAGATCATCGAAGATCATTTCGAGCATTCGTTCGCAATGACCAACGTTCGAACAGAAAAATGAAGGCACACGATACGTTATGTACATCGCCTGCCCATCCGACCAACCATCAATTATGCTCTTATTACATCGAGCACATGTTCTATGCTGCAGCGGAGGGATCTTCCTCCTTCCTTCTTATTAGTGTCAGCCTCCTTCCGGTTTTTTTTCCTCTTCTAACACTCTCTGGCCTCTCTTTTTGAGTTGATTACCTCGCCCTCACGTGTCCGATGGCCACTCGGACGGCGGAAAGTTTACTTTTCTGCCAGTGGACGTTACGCGTTCGCCAAACAGCTTCATCTCTCGGTTTCGTCTGCACGCTGGCATAATATTTCCGCAATCGAGGGCACCAGGACCGCAGAAACGACGGTGTGGCCGCACGTGACGCATGGAGGGGCTCCGCTTCCACGCCTGAGAAGGAAGGAAGCGGATACGGAAGCGGTAGTGATTGTGTAAATTTTAAGCACTTCCCGAATGGGGGCCAACGGGATGCACCTAACGTTTCCCGCCTTTCGTTGATTTTCCGATTATCGATGCCACGTGGCCGGTCGTGACGCCATGCCGGGCCGTGGCCACGTGGCAGCTTGTTGGCTCGTGTTGCGTGGCGTGGTGGTCCCTCTTCCCCTTCACAAACTCCCCACTTCTTAACCGATGGACGAACGGAACGAAGAGGAAACCACGTGTTGGCACGAGTAGAAGTGGTAGCACCCGGGAGTGCCGGTTCCAAAACAAATACAATTAAATTTTCCTTTTTTGATTTCTTCATTTCTTCGCTCCCTCCCCACACACCCTTGGGTAGGTGGAGGAAACATAAATTTAAATACCGTATCGAATGCGGCAACCATACACACATCATTCCGGCCCATTGTTTGTGGTGGTGACGGTGGCAGCAGGAGCATCAGGCGCAGCATGCTGTGGCCTATTAGTGAGGTCTTTGGTCGTTACGGTGAGATCTTGCGATTTAGAGGAGGAACAAGGCTCGCTTCCCTTTTAGCATAATCGAATGGATGGATGGATTGATGCCGAATGCATGATGTATGCGTGATCGATTGCTGCAACTCTCTCTCTCTCTCTCTCTCTCTTTCTCTCTCTCTGTCTCTGTGGCGCAATCTTCGATAGCTGGATGAATAGAAAATCCCGTCACACCAGGTCCGTCGGCCTTCCTTTAATTCCTTTCGGAAGCTTTTATGTTTTAAGCCTAAAACCCGATCCAACGCGCACTCCATTTATCTAATTGCACCGTTGCATCCGGATCCGGAGCGACAGAATGATAAAACGCAAAAAAAAACTAAAAAAGAAACAATCCCTGCGGTAGTCCATGTAATCAATGCTCTAGCACTTGATGTACGCAAGGCCCCGGTCCGGTCCCGGTGACCGGATTTTCCAAGCGCTGGGCCCCAGGCCCACCGGAACGCCGAACGGCAGCGGCGGCGACGGCGGATAAACGGTGTGTCCCGAGAGAATGATATGAATTGTAAACAACAATCTCGCATCTTTTTTTTCCGTTCGCTGTTCGTGTTGACCGTGATGAGTAAGGCTTAACGGAATGCTTCGCCGGCAGCAGCAGCAAAAAACTCGGACGAGGAACAAGCATAAGCGTCAACTGAAAAATTCAACAGGAAGCCATTCCGGCCGAATGCAGGTCCAGGTTCACCGGAATGATGCAAAAAAAAAACACCCGGGAACCAGTCCGGGGTAAATCTGCAACAAAAGCAGATTTTTTTGCGGCGATGCACCGGTGTGCTGGGATCAGGTGAACGCGTTTGAGTTGGAGTTTTGGTGGAAAAGTGGGAAAACGAACGAGTTGCAAAATGTTTTGACCATTTTTCTGCCTTCTCGCTGGTACGTCGTCTCCGGCATGTGTTTTCATTTGCGGTCGATTGCAATGAAAGAACCATGCTGCCAATGATTTGTGAATAAAGTGTTAATTTGTGTCAATTTGGGCGACACCGGCAGGGGAGGTCGTGTGCGCGATTAGAAGTGAGTGAGAAGTAGCAACGAAGAGGACGCTTGCGATAAAATTCATATGCCAAGCCGGACTGGGCCGGGTATTAGATTATTCATCACAAACACTGTACTCGTTCATTTCTTCTCTTTTGTAGCGATGTTCTGGCTGGTTTTGAACAGTTTCTGCGCTTCTGTTACATCGTGATAAATTTTTCACTCATAATCGAGTTCTCTTTGCGTCATAGAAGCTTCCGCATATACAGAACCGGTTTGAACCGGTATGAACCCATTTGTATCCTGATGTAAATCAACGGAAACGGAATCCATATGTGCCTCGCTCTTTCTCTCTCTCCCGTGCTCTGATATTTTACTTCCGTTCGCATTTTTTGGCTTTTCCTGGAGGGCATTTCGTTTACCTTACATGAGGATACCTTTGGTCAGGTGTGTTCTCTACCGAACAGCACGCCAACGGAAGCAGCATCCTCGTCTCTAGTCTCAGCAGGCCACGGCCAAAGCAGAAACAAAGCTACAACAACAAAAAAAAAAACAACCAAAGCATACCCAGCGTATTCAAGTGCCTGGAAAATGCCGTTATGGAATGATGAAAAACGGCCGCACGCCCATGACCATCACCATCAGACGCAGCGTGCGCAGTGGCGGTTCGGATCAAAACCGAACGCAGGAATGGAGGACTGAGGCTTACGACATCACAGGACAGGACGTTTGGCCGTTTGGCCGTATCCAGTCTCCTCGCCAGCCGAGACCCTGGCGAGACTCGGCCAAAACGTCAAAGACCTCGTCCACGACTTTGTTTTTGTGCTTGTTGTGTTTTATGCTCATCTCACGTCCCAACCT
>NC_064878.1:14922500-14925000 GCF_943734665.1 Anopheles aquasalis
AAGAAAAGCAAAAGACCGCTCCTCCTTCAGCTGGTGGACGGTATTTGATTGAATTTTATTCCTTTGAGATAAAGTTAGACACCACACCAGCCACACAAACACACGCCCCCATATGTGTGGGTGTTTATGCAAATCGATTGAGTTAGGAGCATGTTTTCCTTGGAAAACTGCCCGGAGGTCGGCTACAATCGGCTTAACAGGACAAATAAATACGGTCCCCTCCACACCCGGGCCGGTGGGTTTGTGGTCTTTAAACGGCCGGATAGTGTGCAGGACGTGGCACATGGGGGTAATTGTTTGTTTGATTTATTACAAAAACAGTGCCACTGCTGCTGGTCATTATGTTGCGAAAGGACTCTCGCTTTCGAAAAACGAGTGCAACCGCAAGGGATCATTTTTCGATTGGTTTCCAGCTTAAATGGACGTCCAGCGTGTCCAGCATCGATCCTTGGGACAACCGGTAATAAGCAGAAGGTCCCAGCACAACTAGCTAGTGCTGCATTTGCCAGGATAACGTGGAATTGTTCCGCTGAATTCGGAATGCGCTTAAGCGTCCACCCTAATTACTCTCCTCTTTCTATTACTCATTCAACAGTTGGGTGGGTGGCAACCCGTTTGCTGCTTAACTAAATAAATTATAAAGATATCCGTTCTCCACTCATTGGCCACCTGTACCTGAGCTACATTATCTAGCTAAAGCACCAACTCTCGACGGTAACTGCGCGTGCATTGTGCAGCAGCAACGTCCTCGAATCTCAGGTGACATTTGTACCACAAAAGCTGGTGCACCACCGCCGCGTAGCAAATGGAAAGCGGTCCTCAAAACTCACGTTAACAATGTGCAAACACACCGAGTACCTGTCGCTTTGATAACAGCGGGATACCGAAAAAAAAACCTGCGCATGAATTATGCAATTATGCTAAACCGAGCGGAACATTTTTTCTTTCTCGTTTTCGATGTTTTTGGCTTTGGTTTTGGATCCTTCTCTCACTTTCTCTCTCTCTCTTCACATTCCCGGAGCATTCCTAGGACGCGTTTGTGTTTATTCGAAGCATTTTTACCGCTTCTTTTCACTTCGTTTTTGGTTACAGTTTGTATCGCGCCCACTCCACTAGGATGTGGGATCATCTCATCTTCAACATGTACCAGCAGCAACCGGTACACGGGTGTATTTGCATAAATTATGCGCTGCCGCCCCATTCCTACTGTTTGCACATGACACATTCCGAGGCACAGACTCTGGGGGCATTAGTAAGGTGCTCTAGCAATCCACCGGAGCGAGTGAACTAACGAAGCGTTGCGCTAATTAAAACTTTACCTACATCCAGCACCACGTGTGGACCACCGTCGTGTATTCTGTCGTTGCGAACAGAATCCGAGGAACGGCCACTACGCGGAGGCCACCTATGGTTGCGTTGCTACCTTAAAAGCGGTACCCACCAAGCCCATCAAGCGGTACTTACCATTAGCGTAGAGTAGCTGCAACCGGTACTGGATGCCATTGTTCGTCTTCTGACCATCCGGTTCCTGTGCGAGAAGAGAGAGAGAGAGAGAGAGAGAAAGAGAGATGGTTAGACGCGAATCGAGTTAGCGTGTGCCTTGCGAGAGGACACGAGATTGTTGCGTCTTATGCCCCCCCCCCCCTCCCATGCCCAGCCCAGCACCACCATTACCTGATCCTTCTCGATGAAACCGATGAAAGCGGTCCGCTCGATTTCGATGGGTTGACCGGCGCGATCGTAGAGTGCCACGACGAAGTGGAAGAAGTTCGACTTCCGCAGGTTGCTGGGCGGTTGCTTCTCGAAGTGTGCCCGTCCGATGCCCAAACTGTACACGAGAGGGTGGAGAAGAAGAAGAAGGGAAGAGTTGGTGGTAAGAACAGGAAGGTGTTGCAGAGCGCGGTTCACGGACGACAAAACTCCCCGGTGACGCTGGGGACACACTTCGACAGTGTCCGTACGTAGTGCGATCCTCGGTAGTGGCTCGTGGCCAGCGAGACACTCCGGAACGGAACCGTGCGCCACCGTGGAGAGCTGTAAAATTTAATTGAACTCTCTACTGTACGGTTTTCGGAAATACGGAATTCTCGCTTCGATGAGGAACACTGGCCTTCGGGATCTACTGGCAAGCTGGTTAGCGATGCAGCGCGAAACGCCGGGCGAGTTATCGTCCCGTTGCCAATGCCTTGAAGGTGTCCCGTTGGAATCGTGAGGACGATTCGCTTGGGCGTCCGACTTCCGAGAGGACCATGTCGCTCCGTGGCACCGTTTTGGGCGATATTAAATTTATGATAACCGATACACCGATTCGTTCGCCGTCTGTGAGGCTCGTGAGTGCAATTAGCAATACAAGGCAACAGAGCAATATGGCGACGTTATCGTGGTGCGCTTCCTGGTTCGCTGGCGTAGTGACAGCCCACCGTCAGCAGTAGCAAAAGGGGTCTTTGGCGCAGAATCTTGGTTTGAAGTGGCAACAACTCCTCAAATCATGTCTGTATCA
>NC_064878.1:14927500-14930000 GCF_943734665.1 Anopheles aquasalis
AGCCGGCCCATTGGCAGCGGTACGGTACGCGATAGCATTAATTTTAACAGCACAGAACCGCAGTACCGCGACCGTGGTTTTTGGTTTTCGCGGTGTATTTAATCCGATTACGCGGTTGGCAGCCAACACATTTGTGAGTCCCTGATTCCCCTGGCTGCTGCTGCTACATTCTTCAGCACTTCCGCATCCAGCGCGATCGAAGTTTCGCTTCGGTTGAAATTCGATTAGCACACAGGCGGTTAAACCGATTGACAGGTGGATGAGATTGCGATTTCCCGATTTCACGCCGCATCACCGCCTTTTTTGCATCGCAGGTAATTCCATTTGGTTGCGATTTGTTATGAAACAATTCAATTGAACAGCCCAACAACAAACTGTGTCACTGCGGAATGTGCGGTAATGCAATTTTGTGGTAATGCACCTGGTGCGTGGTGCGGAGTTTCAAAATTAATTCGCAAGGATCGATTGCAGGTTAATTCAATAACACACAATGTGGCAATGTTTGTCGATAATGATGTCAATTTAAGTAAAGTACATTTTAAATTAAACATCAACAGCAGCAACTGCTCATGGGGACCAACAAATGGATCCTAAAAGCAAATAATCGAGCTCACTGACCACAGCAACCACCGAAAGAACAACCTATTTACCGTCAGGCATCATTAACCGGCACGAGATTGAATCCAAACGCTCTGCAATCAACACAGAAAACCACAAACAGGTTGTGGGCTACCGGGAACATCCTCTCGGCAACTATCCGGACCACATTCCACAGTTGGACAATAGTTTCGGAAGTGGCACGTCACGAACACGATTATTAGCTGTGCTTCCGGTTCCGTTAGAAGATAGAAGCATCGCAACGGTTCGTGTCACCGTAGGATGACATGGGGATTAATTGAATTTGAATTTAACCTCATCATTACCCATCGACAGCGAGCAGCCCATCGGTAAAGCTGGTCTAGGAACAGGATTGGTCCCTTTTGCTCTCACGGAACCTACAAGCGGCAAAACGGTTCTGCTGAGTGGCATCATCGGCCATGACAGCCGATGGAGAACATCAGAGAGAACATCACATCCCCTCCTTTCGCCTGCTATCTGTCGATCGATTTTCATGGCCCGTGCAAGGTGCGAGGATGCGGGGAGCAATGAACGATGTTAATCGGTTCGACTCTCGTCGTCACCTTCCCAACACTAAACCCCCGGCCCGGACGGTTGTCATGGGCGACCGTTAGCAAACGGAGAGGAGGAATCGAAACGAGAGCCAACGCCAACACGCTTCTGCTTCTGGTGGATGCAATTGGAGGAGGTGATGGAGTTTTGCGGGGGGGACCGCCACCGAAAATGGAAGCCAAAAAAGGCACAAAACACGCACACCAGAGGGGCGATGGTGAGAGTTTGGTGATGGGTTTGGCATCACCATCACCGGCGCTCGAATTATGGTCAAATTTGCTTTGATGATATGCTCGATTGCCCCGCCTCAGTCACCTCTGGACAGCATTCCCCAAACCTGCCGCTAATGCTTATCACTTCCACACCCCGTTTGGGGGGAGGGAAGGAGAGCTCGATGACGTGTCGAATGGCCAATGTTCGGGGCGCAAATGATGCCACCTAACGGAGAGGTGGAACTGAGAGGTGAGAGATCATTCAATTGGATGCAATCATCGCTCGCATTTTCCGATGGCCGATTGGTTCCAGGTGCAGGTTCCGGGCAACCGCAATCAACAATTGTGCGTGAAAACATTTCACTTCAATCGATTGTGTTTGCATCATTGGAAAGGGCATTAGCGATTAGGGAATTGTACTACTAGCGTGCTGTTAGCATTTGTACTTAAAGGGCATATCGACCTTCAGGATGTACCATTTGTCACTTATAAATATCTCGTTGCGTGAGCCAAAGGCATAAAGTTGTTCCCTATTCCTGTTCCAACATTCATCTAAAAATATCGAAATACCACAGAAAACACTATTCATTGACCATCGCCTAATAATAGTACCCTAAAAAAAGGTATGCGGCCAAATGAGGCTATAATCGCCTATTCGCAGAATTAGCTTCTGCCACCCCAGGGCTACTAGCAAGGGTCTAATAAGCGTTGCAACCCACGTCACACTCGGGCTAAAATTTGCCTCTGGGACAGTTCATCGGGGAGAACACAAAATAGATACCCCGGCACGCCAGGACCAACGCTCACATTCGTGATAAAGTGCTTAAGACTGACTGAACTGTTTTTTTGGCTCCCTTTTCCCTCCTTCCCCTGCTGGAATCCCCACCCTCTCGGTTTGATGAAGACTGACCGGGAGGAGAGAGGTCTACGGAATGGACGAAATTAGCCGGACGGATACAAATTGATCGGTATCACGCGCTTCGCGCTCGACTTAGTGTCTGTACTGATAGGACGCGTTGAAAGGAGCGCGAAAGACACACAAAGACGCGATGATGCGTGTAGCTCCATAGTGTCCTCCCCTGCTTCAAGCAAGCGACTAAGCGCCAATCCTTTAATTA
>NC_064878.1:14937500-14940000 GCF_943734665.1 Anopheles aquasalis
ATAGTGTGCGGCGGTATGTTTTGGTCCTTACTCAAGCGGGCGAGTGAGAAGGCTTGCTGTGTGTCCTGCGTTGTCAAGGAAAAATGGTTGTGTATTAAAGACACCTTTCCGGTAGCCAAAGCCAACCAAGACCACCATCAACCAGCGCATGACGAGGCAGAATCGCGATGCTGCTGCTGTGGGCAACAGAAAGGTCCAAGTGTTGTGGAGGTTCAGCTACATGCTCCGGTGCCCTGCCGACCGATCGGTGAAATTAAACAAATAAATACAAATTATTAAAAATGTACACACAGAAGCAGGATGGAAAGAGAAAGAGAGAGGTAAGCGAACCACACGAAGGTGTCGAAGGGGCGTTCAAGCATCGGATAAGGTCCCTCGGGAGAGAGTGAACACAGGCCAGGAAGGATCACACAGGGTGCTGCTGGCATAAATCCCTTGTTCTGCGTAGGTATCTCCTTTGTAGAGATGCGGTGGGATTAGCCTTTCGGTCACTGTGCTGCCGTTGCTGCTGCTGCTGCTGCTGCTGCTGTTGTTGTCGGAAGGATCAGTTTCACACAAAGTCACATCATGGATTCTCCTCGGGAGTCGAGGTAGGCCAAGGAAAAGAGAAAGGGATTACGGAGCGGCCAGCTTCTGGCCACCATTTGATGGGATGAGCCGTGTCTAAAGAGGTTATTTATGACTTTTCTGACGCTTCTGTCCGCAACCGATAGCTCAACGGACGGATCAAGGATTCGACCGCAGTGGTTGATTTGATCTTCTGGGAAAGGTGTCTAGAACAATGGAGTTTGTTTGTTTGATTCCTAACGCTTTTAATTCAATTAGACACACTCCAAAACATGACCTTTCTGCCTTAGAACAATGGCGATTGTTCTAAAGCGGTCCTCTTCAATACAAACCATTCGATAAGTGCTCGTCACTAAATCGATCAGAATGCAACCCCTTTTCGGCATTCTGGGGATAGGACTGGGTTATACTGGGGCAACAAACGCGGGGGTCATCCACAAAACATGCAAAAACATAATTACGCCCCACGTAATTCGTCATCGAGCGATGCAATAAAACAAGTGGATCAAATGAACACAAATTACCCTTCGCACTCGCACACACACCCCCCGTCCAGCTGTCCTGGAGCGACAATTGTCATTAATTAAAATAAATTGTAATGCCCACCATCATGGGCCAGCCGGGGTGCAGCATAAATTTGCAGAAAAACACCGCGCACACCACAGAACAAACAGAAAACATAATATGCTGCACTCGATGCTGACGCACAATTGGCAATCGAATTCCTCCCTTCTCTTCCTCTCACTCTTCCCTTTGTTCTCTCCAGTGCGGACAGTGCGGCGAGTTGCGAATACATAAATTCGGGTTGAATTGAAATAATAATTAATAATGCGTCCGGTTTCATAAATAAAACAAATTTAATGAAGTGGGATTTTTGTTGCTTCCGGTTCTCTGTGGCGCCGTGTGCCGAAAACACACAAACGAGATCACCACTACCACAATTCCCATCGCGCGGTGCGGGGACACTGCATAATGTCATCATGCACTGGGAATGCTCCCCGTTTTTTGGTCCGCCACCCCAAAATACCGTGAGGCGTGTTGAGTTGAGGAAAGGTGGAGATAAAAAAAACCTGATACATTTCAAACAAAAACAAAAAAACCGGAAAAACACGCGAAAAACCATCCCAGCAACCTAGTGCGAAACGCAAACGCGGCGAGCGCACACTTTGCGCTTGATTAATTTTCTGGCATTTTTGAGGTTTGACCCCCTTGAGGACTTCAGGGGCACCATCAGCACCACCCTTGAATCATTTGTTTTTGAAACATTCCTTCACGCACTTAACGCATCAAATTATTCCACATTTTTGTACTTCTTCTTCAAAACTTAAATAACGTATAAGCGTGAATGCGTCATTTGGCATTTGTTGCAGGAAAAAAAAAACAATTCAAAAAGAATGCCGCGTGAGTGAGAGGTCCCGTGGGAACGTGGGTGCACCAGTGGAAGGCATGCGGAGGGCGATGGACTGGGAGAATGTAGATTTACTGCCCATCCCGTACAATCCCCGACTCGAGAGACCATTTTGGGGCCAAGTGATTAATTTTAAACAGGACAGCAATTGCAAACACTTCCTTCCGGGCCGTTCGGACTCGGTCCCGAATGGAGAGCGCAGTGGCCACATGGAGGCAGTGGCGTGGCGATGGTGGTGGTGTGTTGGTTTATGGGAAATTTATTCGATCGAATTGACCGAATCGACACATAACAGCACCGGTAATATGGTAATTGTTATTGGTCGCATTGGTTGTATTTAAATTAAACATGATGCCCACCCCGCAGGAACCCCTCAGGACACTCTCTATACGCCCCTGGCCTTCAGTCCTAGTGATCTGGAACCCCTTTTTTGGTGCCAGCTCTCGGTTTTTTACTTTTCACACTCACTGCTGGTTGTGCGATAATTGTGTCTTCAGGACAGGAACTGCAGAAAAAAAGACGTTC
>NC_064878.1:14950000-14955000 GCF_943734665.1 Anopheles aquasalis
ACACGACCGCTCGTCTCGATAACTACGATGAAACGGTAAGCTCGCGGGCTTGTTATCGCTATTGCTCAAGAGATAAGACGCAATGAGATCCCATCCATATCTTCCCTAGATTGCGATTGGTACGAAGGCAATTAACAAGCTGAGCGAGCGCTACGGAACGACCTACAGAATCGGGAACATTGCGGAAGCGATTTGTAAGTAGCAGATGGACCACAAGGAAATCTGAAGGAATTTACATTAAATGTTTCTTTTTTCTCCACAGATGTCGCATCGGGAGGCAGTATTGATTGGGTAAAGGGTGTGCTACGTACACCGTTGGTCTACGCTTATGAGCTGCGTGATTTGGGACGGTTTGGATTCGTCCTGCCGCCGGACCAGATTATTCCGACCGCACAGGAGACGCTCGATTCCATCATCGTTATCCTTGAGGAGGGTTCCACTTACGGATATCACTGAGTAGAAGTATTTGAATAAAAAGCGATAATTTGTGGTCAATATCAAGGACCTCATCCAAGCAGGTACAAGATTCATTTTGAAGTTGATTTCCGACGTCATCAAAGTTGACATTTCGATCAATCAACGCCTACTAATCACCCATGGCTTCCTATGATCTGCCTTGTCTAAATGCCCAAAATTTAACCAAAATGAACAAACAAAAAAATTCTAATCCACATCTTGTCTCATCACGAACCAGTGGCCAGTGGCGAATGCCGCGCCCCAAATCAAGTTCCGCATTCAATGTAGGTGAAAGCTTTCGCTACTGGCCGCAGCCCTGCGCATGTGTACTGGCGAGCGAACCACTACGAGTGCCACGTGGTAGGGAAACGAGAAGCACTCGACGCCGCCAATCACTTTCCTCGAGCTCGCGACTGGACGGGGGCGAACGAGCGGAGTGGGGCCCGATTTGGAGCAATCTGCCCCCGTTTGGTGGCTCACAGCCGAGAGAGAGAGAGAGCGCGCAGTGAGCTATATACACGAGAAGCCGAAGCCCACACAAAATCTCCGCCCTGTTACATATTTTATGTGCTGCTTCCTGGTTCGCAAAAGGAAGTGGTTCGCCGAGGACTGCCGAGCACTGCGAACCCGGGGTGGCAACGTGGGCAGTGTCTTGTAAAAAAGCTTCCTTTTTTGCTCTGCTTTTTTTCCGAACGAAACTTGTCGAGTCTTCGAGGGGTCGAGGGTCCCAAGCGGTCCCGGAAGAACATAACGCCTCCGGGCGGGCGCATTGAAGGTGTGTTCCATGTTTGGCGAATACACGCCCCTTGTGTTTTGGTGCCGTTCGAAGGATATGCTTGACAGTAATTTGGAGACTTCACAAAAGAAAGAAGAAGGATTTTTTTAATGTCAAACCGTGCTATGCCATTATTATGGAAGGTAATGTCTCAACTACTTTCAGGCGAACGAAGTTTTGCAAAAAAGGACATTTTAAAGATTGGTCAACGAGACAAAGCTTATGTCTCACATGAAGAACCTTCTACTGGTCCTAAGGATCTCTACAGGGACGAGTGTGTGCCAATCGATAACACACTAGCTGACGGGCGAACCAAGCCTGGCCAAGCCAAGGATCCTCACGTGCTAAACATGTCGTATATATGCAAAACAAATGGTTGCTTGGCACGGTTAATAATTTAAATGGATGGTTTCATCATTAATATAAATGATCCGAGTGAGAATTGCGGCACCCTCGATCTCCCCCCCCCCCCCCCCCAGGTTCTTACCGACAGGGAGGAGAGGTCCTGAGCGAGTTCTGTGTACTTCAACCACAACGCCTTGTTGTGTTCGCGCTCCACTCGACCTCGAAGGTGACAGAAGGGATTGCTTAAAGCACGAAAATCACAACAGCATGCCTTTAACCCCTTTCTGCGCGCAGTGATAATGATGAATGGCAAAACCCAGTGTTCCTTCTAGAAGTCTCCTTTAACCCCTTTTTCCACGAAAAAGAAGGAAAGCCTTGTCGAGCAGACACGTGTGTCTATGCGAGACTTTGTGCAAATGGAGCGTTCATATGCGACTCATTTTAATTATGGTTTCGGGTAAGGGTGGAGACCGGGCGGGGTGTAGCCGCAAGAGAGTATAACAGATCTAGCTTCTGAACAGCTCCTAGCTCTAGGTTCACCATCGTCATCCCGTCGCCGTCATGCGATGGCGCGTTAAACAAATTGCAAAGAAATTTCCCACCGGATTAACGGTCGCCCCAAAAGGGGAATCCGCCGGCATGTACGTCAGACGGTGGCAAGAGAGGATGAGGGAATCGGGGTGGCTAGCAAATGAAATGACTTCGACACATTGCGGTCCTCGGCCGTGGTTGGCTTTTGGCCGGAAAAGAAATTAAGTACAACAGCAACAGCGGCATCGACCTGCGAACTGGTGGCCGAATGCGAAACGAAATCGTTTCATTACCGGGAACCGGGTTTTCGGGGGGAGCACCGAGAGTAACGGAAGCGGCGAGCGGCCTAAATTGCATTTTCGTCCATCATGGCGTAGCCTGAGAATATGATTTCAAGCTTCAAGGATTTAGTTGGTTAGCCAATTGCGCTGTGAAGGACGTAAGGATGGTGTTCCAAGAAGCTTGCTAGAGCTCAATCAACTTCATCTCCTCTGAGCTGTTGTAAGAGTCCTTGAGATGGATCGAAATATTTGAAACATTTTGCGTAAGTCTGAATATTGCAAATAAAAAATGCTGTTAAAGTAGGCATGGATATCAACGCTACTCGATGCTCTTCTAAACTTCATAAAATGCAAAATAAATCAAGATTACTTTTTGAATATCCTTTTAATCTTTTAGCAACATTCAAAAACCTCAACGATACTATAGTATCTAGGGATTTTTGCAAGGTTGGCGACGGTCAATTTAAAAAAGAATCCAGCTGCCCAATTCGATGTGACGCGTCTCCTCCTTCTCCTCGTCTCGTCAGCAGTCAGGAGCTGGAAATTGAACCCGAAATTGGTAATCAGCTTGATGTCAGCATTGATTAATGAATCGATGATCGAATTATTAATGATTCAGTAGCCAGACTAGACTAGACGAAGGGGGGTAGATTTCCGGTCCCTTTACCTTTACCTTACGGCCGTACGTTTTGGGGATGATGTAGTATCCAGAAAATGATTCTATCGTAGGAAGAAGTGGTTTATGTCCTCCCCGGAATCTGCAAGCAAAAGCTAATAATTTGGCAAATGCATAACCATAAAAGACATCTTTTTTCTTCATTTTTTTCACAAACATTGAGCCCCTCTCGGTGTGTTAGCGTCGCATCAACGATGAACTCATCCAGTTGATGTTGACTGACTGACCAGCGTGATATGTTTACGATTCTAATTAGCATTAACACTCCTGCTCCACGGGTCACTCAGGACGAACCGCGATAAGATCATTCTGCCAGCGTGTGAAGGGTGTGTGATACCTGCGCGCGATGGTGCCTACACGTGCCCTACGAAAAGGACAGTCTCATCCATCATCGTGTCATTAGTGGCAGTTCTGCCTCGGTCACGATGGAAAAGGTAACGCTCGGTGAAGAGCGCGAAACCGTCCAAGGAGTCCCCGCAAAGCAGAACGCCAAGGACCAAGGTGCTGTACCGCCGGGCCCCCCAATAGAGCGTCATAATGACGCAGGAATTCTAACGGATTACCTACGCAACAGCACCTTCCCATTGATCCGGTACGCGCTCACGCCGGAACTGAACCGGACTCCCTTCAAGATATTCTGGCTCGGTGTGATGGTTTGCCTGGGCGGTGTGTTCGGTTTTACGGTGATGGTGAACGTTGAACGGTTGAAGGATCCCGCAAACGTGCTGATTAAACGTGCCGAAAGGCCTTTACCGATATGGAGCGTACCGTTTCCGGGTGTTACGATCTGCCCCCGGAAGGGTGAAGGAGTTTGCGAGGAGGGACGTTTGGATGAGATTTGTGAATCGATTTGCTGGAAAGATTCGTGCAGCGACCAGTGTGAGGAGTTGCTTGATGCAGTCAGAACGGAGCGAGGCATTTGTTACTCTTTTAACGGAGTTTCGGGGGAGGAGATCTTTAATAAAGACAGGTCAGGATTTTTGTGCAAAGAAATATTCTAAAAAAATTAACAAGTGTTTTTTTTACAGAGTAATCAACTTGAAGCACCTTTCAAATGGAACCAGAGCGATCAAGAATTGGGATTTCCTGCGTGGAGTGCAAGTAATCAACAATGTTCTCGTGAAGCAGTACCCAAGCGCGGCACAGAGCCTATCAGGTCGATATCGGTTAAAAATGGTCCTCAAAAACACCCAGAACGACACGCAGAACTGTATCAACCCTGGGATCGATGTCCACATTCACTCGCCAATTGATTTCCCGTTCAAACTCAACAAACCGCTCTCGTTGACCAGTGGATCACATGCCCACCTTACCGTGCAACCGAATATGATCAGAACACAGCGATACCTGAAGTACTTCACCTCGTCCATGACGGGTTGCTACTCACAGATCCAGAACCCTCTACAACTGTTCTCCATCTACACTCCAAACAACTGCGAACTGGAGTGTCATACGACGTTGTACCACGAGCAACGTGGTTGCGTTCTCGAGCACATGCCAAGGGCTAATGGTACCTTACTGTGTGGCAACAACACCCTTGGACCCTACGACATCATTGATAAGAACGCAAAGGCTCGAATGCGCACGGAAGGAATTCCTCGATCGCAGTTCTTCCGACGAGCTTGCAATTGTCTGCCAGCTTGTGTGGATTATACTTACAGCTACGAGGCCCGTGTGCTCCGGAATCCTGAACCAGAAAGTGACTTTCTGTTTGGTAATGAAACGGAAGTGCTGACATCGGAGTTGTTGGTTGAATTCGGAGAAGATCACTTCTATCCCTCGGTACGAAGCATCCGGTACAGTTTGCTAGACTTCCTCGCAGACGGTGGTGGTTTGGTGGCCCTCTTTTTGGGATGCTCTCTGGTCACACTCTTGGAACTACTGTTTTTCTGCCTCATTAAACCAGCAATGTCGTGAACAGGTGAACGAAAACTTG
>NC_064878.1:14960000-14965000 GCF_943734665.1 Anopheles aquasalis
ATGCATCTGCACGAGACAATGCATCGTTGGTGTCCTGCATGATGTTGGTGCACCCCTTTTCTGATGTCCGGGCTCGTTGTAACACAGGCGCAGATCCTGTTTTGTCATTTCTCGCTAAGTGACAATGTCAATCCTCATTATAAGCATGGGTTTACATGATAAAATGGGTTGATGCACTTGTTGAGGTAGACTTGTAGTGAATTCGATTTCATAATATAAATTGAGACAATTCGTTCGATCACTCGATAGCCATTCACTTGATTGCCGCATAGTCTTGACCAAATAAATAGAAATATAGATTACGTGTCACGGCTTTCTCCAAGGAATAGGATCCTAACAATGAGAAATTTGAAAAAGAACGTTCGTCTCACGCGTTCGCCAACCTTGATTTATGTGCGGCCAATTGTGGAATTCTAGTAAAAGATGAAGAAAAAACAAACGGAATGCTCCCTGCATAGTCGCTTCCATTTTTTTTTGTGCTTATTTGTCCAAATCAGTTTGAGTTATGGCCTCCCTCCGAAACTCTAGGTATTGTTTTTTTCCCCCGACTCTCTCCATCACTTTTCCACCGTCCCGCCCCGACTCCGAACACTTAATACTGACCATACTGGAAGGATAAATTGGCCGCCTGCAGCAACGGTGTTTGTCTGGATAACTTCGTTCCGAAGATATATTGCCCATCGCCACTGGTGCGCCCAAAGAGGTTGCCGAAAGTTAAACAAAGTAAAATTAATTTTTGCACAACTCTACCCGGAGGCAGTAGGCGTGTGTTTTCATCGTCATTTTCGTGTTTCGATACCAACCGCATTTTTGGCAACCTGGCGCCCCGAAACACGATCGAATTCCTTGACCTCTACTCGCTCAACGCGACACGCGACACCTCTGCTCATCACATTAATTATCTTTTAATCAGTAAAAGTGTCGTTACATTAAAATTTTAATTACAATTACCCACCGAGGAGCGATACTTTTCATCGCTTCCGTGCCGCGCCCAAAGTTCTTTCCCAAAAACGCTCCTCTCTCCCTCTTTTTCGACCAAAAACTTTGTCCTCCTCCACCTCCTGCTCGTTGTAGCGATCAGCAGCCATCACCTTTATACTTCGGCTACTTCTTTTCTGTCGCTGAATTTCCTTGGCTTTCGGTTCGCCTTCCGTTGCGCCTTCACCTTTAATAAGCCCTGACCGATGTTCGGGCCACTTGATGGCAGTTTTATTTGCGTCGCGTCTTTACGTACTGGCCTTGCTGCTGCCCTCCCCCTCGGGGGAAATGGTGGCGCCTAGGATCGTATAATCATTAGCTATGCATTAAAAACTGTCGCCCTTCGCGTGCGAAAGGCGAGCTTGTGGAAAGGAGCCGCGAGAAAAATACAATATTGCTGAATACAATTTAAAATAATCACCGCAGAACTTTGCTCCTTTGGCTCTTGGCTCTGTCGCTCTGTGTGACTTTAGGTGTCTGGCCAACCAAGACACTCTAGGCCGGTGGTCCCTCACACCGAAGGCGCGCCAGAACTCTCGGAGGAAAATTATTCTTTATTGTATTTTTGCGGCGCTAGGGTCACCGGCACATCGCGCACTCCGCTTCAAGTTGAAGAGCGGACCCTTCGGATTGGAAAAATAAAATCGCCAGTAACGAATCGCCGGCCACACAACCGGAACACCGCGTACGGTGTGGTGTGGTGTTCCATTTCCGCTCCGGAAACGCGCACAGTTAGCATATAAATGTAAGATTTATAATTTTTAAATTAGATTACAGATGAGAAAAATGAAACCACCACCAGGACTGGTTGGAGGCGCGAGGATGCGAGGAACAATAAAAAAAACAGAGAAGCAACGAAAGGCCAATTCGTTGGACATAAGGTCGTAGAGTGGAAGAGCAAAAACCAAATCGAAAAAAAAACTCCTACATGACGCTGGAGTGAGGGTGCCAGAGAGGGAACGAAACCAACAGCAAAAAAAAACAATAAAATATGATCATGCTCTGAGAGGAGGCGAAAAAAAATGTGATGCCCACCAACCGGATGGCCAACTTGCAGCTCGGCAGCCATCAGCCACAACAAATGGGCGAGAAACTGTAACCGATGATGATGGAAACACGGCTCGGCACTGGCAGGGGCTGAGGGGTTATGTCTTCATTATTTTTTCCGCATTTAGTTTCCTGTTCCGGAAAGGATCCTCGTGCCCGGCCAGCCAGCCAGCGAAGGGTGAAGCGAACCGCCCGGAGGAGTGATGATCATGAACATGAGCTGCGGGAGGATTGCAAGGCCATTCCTCCTTCACGCCACGCCACGCTAATAACAACACATGGTGCGCGGAAGCGAGTGGGTTTTTGGGAAAGCGCCGGAACCGACGCAACGCTTGCTACGACCGGATTGAATTACGGTTCTACAACCGGAATCCGGTTGCCCGGAATGAATGTGGTAAGTTGGTGGTGGTGGGGCGGAGAGAAAGAAAAAAAGTGGAAAATTCGTTTTAATATACTCACACTCCACTCCGGATGGTCATTTACTGCGCGAGAATCAAATGAATCTTCTCTCTGTGTGTATGGAAGCGTAGGTGAGTAAATTATCCTGTCTGTTTCTTTTTTTTTTTAGCCAAGTATCCTCCAGACCTCATCAGACACTCTTCTTGGAAAATACTTAATCAACGTGCATTGGTTTGGTTGTAGCTGGAAGAAGAAACGTTTGTCCAACTTGTACAATTATCCTTTGAATACTGTCTTGATAAAATGGCAACCAAATTGTTCCACGCCTTATCACAAAACCCCTCGACTTCCATGGCACAGTTCGTCGGAAAAGAAAATGATTCCTCGTTAGGCACGTTACAATCAATTTAGAAATCTCCAAAAGCCAAAGACACCCACAATCGAGCCCGGAATCTGGTACAAAAGAAGGCGCTCAATTCCTTAAAATGAGGTCTGTGATGGGCCAAATATTCGACAATTCTCGCACTAGTGACCGGTATTCGACCTAACGAGCGCTTAACGGCTGCACCACCACAATCAACGAGATAATTCCATTTTAGTCCACCATATTTGATTACTAGCTTTTTGGGCCGATTATCGAGGGCAGAAGGTGACACTTTAGATTCCAATCTACCTTGGCCAGACGGGCTCATGCGAACTTTCTGATTGTAAATTATTAATCACTTGCGTATGTATCGTAGCGTAATGCAAGACACTTCCCTCCATGTACCATAGATTGGTGGGGTGGGTAAGTGAAAAGCCACAAGTCGACAATCAAGGCGAACGGCGAACACTCGGACCAGCAGCCTTGGAACCGCCAGCCCAGCAAACGACCGGAGGATCTCCACTCCTCCGCGAGGACAATAATTGAATTAATATTCAAATGTGAACAGTTTGTCGCTCGTTTCGCTATCGATTGTGTGGTTTCGTGTCGAGGATGCTTTCCCGGTTGTCCTTCCTTCCTTTCTGCACAATGTTACATTATTGCTCCAAAGCGATTCCAAACGCTGGGATTCACTTTCCCGCAGGCAGAACAAGTGAATAAATAATATTTATTGATATAAATTTCGCACCATTCATCGGAGAGCAATTCATGGTTGGTGGCGATTCCGGCGCGGTGGGCCCATAACATCGTTACGCTACTTCGCTACGTTTCGTGCTGCAGCAGAAACCAAGGGCCAGTTCTGCAGGGTGCAATGCATTGTAGGGTGTTCGTATGACCCTTGCCCTACTGCTGCTGGTGCCGCAAAATGCACTCGCCCGAAAAGGGGTTCCGTAATCGATCGGGCGTGAGGGTTTGCGACGATGGTGACAGATGGGGAGGCATGCAAAATTTTATGACCGCGAAGAATCGCATCGCATTCTGGCGAATCGAACCGGGCACAACAACTGTTGAAGGATGGTTGGTGGCGACGGAAGACAATCAGGCATCCGATTCAAGCGGCCACAACTGGCGCACTTGCTGTTGTTTCGAGCTTTGGCAAGGCGGTGATGAGGTTTGAGGTACAGAACATATGGTAGCATACTGGTAAAGAGAATCTAGTTTAGTGAAATACGTGGAAGAGTGTTTTTTGCAGACTTTTTCTTCAAGAACACACCAGCTGATCATTCCTGTAAACTTCTTCACAACTCAATGATTACTAGATGGTTGCGAAGGTAGCTTAAAATCTTATAAAGCAGTAATGGTTACAGAGGGCCCCTATGTAAGGTCCTTTATCACGAATCAGCCGAACTGCTGATTGAACGTTTGATGCCCCAGTGATAGAGCGTAGGTTCTGGCACGATTAGCCATTCCCCTTATTGGTCTCGGTTGGATAGTTTTGGGGCCGAAATCGGCAATTCCTGATTGCCGGCAACGACGTGCGAATGGTTCGTGTGCCGCTGCTTACACATCAATCTTCTCCGCAAATAAGAAGCACTCTTTGGCAAGATTCCTATCAATAGATACGGTAATAACCATAATCATCACCATCTCTCGCCGAAATGCCGCCAAATGCGATCACTTCCTTCACGGGGAAGAAAGGGTGACTTCAGCTGCTCCTTCGTCAACAAACCCGTAATCGAACCCGAAATCGAGTGGAAGCATCGACGACGTGCCCTTAAAATAAAGATGTTTCGCCAGCGCCTGAACTGAAGCGACGCACGCAAATACATTTCGCTTAGGAGGAAGGAAGCGCAGGCCCGAGACATGGGACAATGCGTCCATCCGAACGCTGACGTCCGCAGGATGCCAAATGTATGCGAATTCTACGGTAACGGCACGGTGACTCCCCGCAGGGATTTCGTCTCATACGAGCGCCGGGGGTGTGGTGGTGGCAGTTTGCACAAGATGGACTTGAACCACCAGCACCGTTGCTCATCCCGGGGAACTCAACATCTCGCACCGCGCATCTTCTGCCGCAAGATGTCGAGAGGGCGAGCGCGCTACGGAATCACTTCAGCACTTCCTATCTTCCGGAGAGGGAACGGATTTCGCATAAAGTGGGCGACATCGCAATGCTGCTGCTGCTGCTTTCCGGACAGCCTCGGGACAGAGG
>NC_064878.1:14970000-14985000 GCF_943734665.1 Anopheles aquasalis
CACGCAACTGAACAGTCGTCAGTGATGTTTTAGGCTAAATTAAGTTTTTGACACCTTCCCTACGTGAAGCAGCGGGAGGGCGTAGCACACAACTGATAGTGATGCAAATGAGGCTACCTTATAATGATGAGAGCTAAGGTGTGAGCGAGCGATTCTGGTTTTCGTTCGTTTCCCGTGGCCATGCTCTGCCATGCCGGACAATGACGCAACCAATGCCTAGGTACGGCGCTTGTTGACCATAAAACACTGTCACCACACACTGGCAGTGCGCATAAATTAGAGCAAACAATAGGCGTAAATAATTTCTCTCCTTCTCGCCAGCCTTCCCGGCAGGAGATTTGACCAGAAGCGATTGAAAAAAAGAAGGTCGCTCGCCTTCCAGAGATCCGTGCCGTCGGTCCGATGCTAAGTGAAGCCCATAATCAACCTCCATTACTGAGCTCTGTCACTCAGCTTGACCATAAATTACCTGGCCAACCAGGACAAATTGTGACTAATAGTGCGCCCGGTGTCGCATGGACAGGCGACTGTTCAGAAGATAGATAGATGAGTCGGTAGTGAGATGTAGGTTGACTTATGCAGTTGCTTCTAATCGACCGATCCCTTTACCAAACAGCGCGATAATTGAGCATAATTTTGCGTACATTTATTGTATTATTATAAAATTTCATTAATGGGTATGATGATATTGAGTAAATTATAAATAATTGATGGTTGTACTCTTCGCAGAAAGCTATATTTAAAAGTTAATACCTTTAACTTTGAGTGATCGACTTCTAATCGGAGAATACAAGCACTTTATCACGTTGTCTCACAATGATCGCCTCTATCCAATCGATATGAGGTGTGATATCAGTTACAATCAAATTCGAACCACAATCCTTAGTTAGAGCCGATACAACACCAAACGAGTAGACTGGCATCATCCATTCCGAACCATTTACTGCGGAGGCACCATAATCGACCTGAAAAGAACATAAAATACCATCATTTATATAAAAATTATAAAAATATGATGATTCTTACCGAACAAACACCCGGCATCATGTTCACATTATTATTGTAGCAAACCAAATCACTCGCAGGGTCATTAGTAATGTGACAATCTCTTCCATTCCAGCCACGAATTATAATTGTACTATTTGCCAGCAGCAATGGATCAGTATCTCTAGCAAAAGGACCATAGGCTCGGAACATTGGACTTCCTGGCCATTCTCCCAGGATCCTGCGATCCCACAAGCAAGCAGGACGGAAATAATCAGCGTTGATGAACTTTCTAATCTTCACGAGCGCGATATCGTTCTCTGGGCGTCCTGGTCTGTATCTTGGTGCAACATATACGTCCGTAATGGCCATTCTTTCCGTGCCTATGTCACTATCCAAATGCACATACTTCGGATACTCTCTGCGTGCTGTTACACAGTGAGCTGAGGTTAGCAGGAACTGGTAGTCGATCAGTGTAGCACCACATTCAAACTCTGAAGGTTCTTCCATATCCCAGACCAATCCGTAGCGAGATCTGTAAACCCCTCTCTCGAACCTAACTGATGTTTGATTTTTCAATCTACCAGGACAATAAATTCCCTTTGTACAAGCTGAAATAATAAAATTAAGAAGGATTTTCTTTTACTTACGTGCTTTTTTTATGTGTATTATAATGCCTTACCACCATAGCTTAGCGATTTATTGGTTTCTCGCTCAAGCCAATCAATATACGCAGCGACTCGAGTATAAACTCCCATAGATCCTGCAGTGCACGGTGTTCCAAAAGAAACGATCCCCACAATTACTGAAATGATGTCACCACCAACGTCCAGGCGCTTTACTCCGATCGGACCGCCCGAATCTCCCTCACAGGTATCCATATTATTTCCAGCCGCGCAAAATTGATCGTCTCGCAATCCTTCAGGCATCTGTCGTCGGTTAATGCTCAGACGTTCCGAGCACCTTGGTACGCCTATTCTATCTAGCTGTACTCGCTGCAAGGTTGGACTGAGGTCTTCTCCAAAACCGGTTACGCCGAACCCAACAGCATCCATACGCTCTCCCGGTAGTTCCTCTTCATGCCACAAACATGCCGCACATACAGCAGCACTGAATTTGGAAGGTTTGGCCAGCTCAATCAACGCTATATCGAAATATTTACGGGATCCACGGTACTGAGGGTGTGCAGTGATGCCGAGGATCGCGATCTGCTGTGCAAACTCATCATCTTCTGGGCTTCCAAGGTCCGTATCACCAATTCTCACTGTATCTGGAGCAATGCTAGGTAACATGAAATGTACGAAAAATTAAGTAGCTGGTGGTGTAAACTTTCAAACAGCACAATTATTACTTTTCCTGGTCAACAGTACAATGTGCGGCAGTGAGTATGAATACTGCGGTGATCAAACTTCCCCCACAGAGATAGTCAATTTTGCCGCTTGGTCTAGTCCATCCGAGGGCCACCTGTAATGAACCATTTACTGTTTGTAGCGAGCAAAATGCTGTAGTGCTTCTTGACTCACCATGTGCTGGAACTCGCCTCGGAGTGCACGAGTACCACCATATCCATATCCAGTAACAATAATCTGAGGATTTTTCCTACCCTCGTAAAATCGTTTAGGACAATCTAAACCGAACGTTTGAATGATTGATTCCGGGCTTTTTCAATAACAATCTAATTAAGAATACCTTTCATATTCGATCTTCTGTAATAATCATCATCCGGTGGTTGACTGAAGAATAAGGGAGCATCTTGCGTAAAACCCCGGGTCACTAGCACTATCAAGCAAACAATCCATTGTAAAACACCGTACATCACGTGGATTGTCTAACGATGCTACCGCCACAACGAGCTCGAACAGACTAACTGTAGAACTCGTTCTTCCATCTCATTAAGACAAGTTTTTACGTCATAAACTAACAAACACAACAGATCGCAAGGGCTATGCAGTTTGAAGAGGAACATCTAAAGGTGTAAGCGTGCCGTATGGAATATACGAGTACCAGTGATTACAGCTATTCATACTGAGATATACAAAAATCCCCTACTGGAGGTGAAAGATTCTTTTATTTGTTCATTCAATCAGAAAAAACAAGCATTTCATTGCGCCGGTCAACAACGATAGCTTCTATCCATTTGATATGCGGCGTGACATCTGTGACGATCAAGTTGGAACCGCAACCCTCGCTAAGCTTGGATGCTATACCGAACATGAAAACAGGTTCCAGCAGCTCCGACTTATTGGTTACCGCTCCCCCGTAATCTATCTGTAAGAAGAGTAATGAAGCAATACTGTTGAACCAGAGACTTACAAAAGGGGAGGGGTGGAAACCTACCCAACAAGCATCGGGAATCATCTTGACATTGTTGTTAAAGCAAACCAAATCACTCGTAGCAGCATCACTGACACGGCATTCCCGTCCATTCGTGGCATGCACCGAGATGGTATGGTTGGCTAACGTCACCGGCTCGAGATTATCGAGAATTGGTCCGTAGGCGGCGAACCTTGGTGTTCCTGACCATTCACCATCGATGCGACGATCCCACAGACAAACAGGACGAATTTTCTTTGGAATAATGAACTTGGCCATCTTCAACAGAGCGATATCATTTTCTGGGCTTCCGGGTTGGTATCGTGGGGACACAAAGACGTCTGTTACTTCCACCCGGTTAGCGTGATCATACGCGACGTACTTTGGAAATCCTTTATCCGTGGTAACACAGTGAGCTGAGGTTAGTAGGAACTGATAGTCGATCAATGTGGCACCACACTCGTATAATGAAGTATCTGCTTCGTTCCAAAGCAGCCCGAACCGTTGTTTTAAAATGCTATCATCATAATAAACCGTGGTTCCCTTGGTGGATCGTCCTGGACACAAGAAACCTTTTGTACAGGCTGAAAAAAGCAAAACAGAGAACCATTTGAGTAAGCGTATGATTCCGAGATAGATCCCATCATCGCTCCTACCTCCATAGCTTAGCGTTCGATTCGTCTCTTGCTCGATCCAATCGATGTAGTCACTGACTCTGGTGTACACTCCCGTGGATCCCGTAACACACGGTGTTCCAAACGATACGACACCAGTTACCAAATGAATCTCTTTTCCACCGACGTCCAGTCGCTTCACTCCTATCGGGCCACCCGAATCACCTTCGCAGGTGTCCATGCCATCGCCAGAGGCACAAAACTGATCATTCCGGAATCCATCCGGCATCTGCCGTCGGTTGAGAAGTATTCTTTCCGCACACACCGACCGTTCGACCCTGTCGAGCTTCACCAGCTGCAAGGTTGGGCTACGCGCTTCGCCAAAACCGGTTACACCGAAACCAACGGCTTGCATTCGCTCCTCTGGTAGCTGTCCTTCGCGCCACAAACAAGCCGGACATACTGCTTCACTAAACTTACAACGTGTTTCCAGCTCAATCAACGCCACATCGAAATATTTGCGCGATCCACGATACTTTGGGTGTACGGTGATGCCGAGGATCGCGATCTGCTGTGCAAACTCATCATCCACTTTGCTGCCCAGATCCGTGTCACCGATTCGCACCGTATCGGGAGGAATGCTAAAATAACACAAAAGAAAGATTAAATAAAGCACCGGTCATTGACCGCTACGTAAGAATATGGCAGCATGAAATTTACTTCTCTGAATCATAAGTACAGTGTGCGGCCGTGAGAATGTGCCGTGCGGTTATCAAGGTTCCACCGCACAGATAATCGATGCTGGCATCCGTCCTAGTCCAACCGATTGCTACCTGATAAGGAAATTTAGCATATGAGTACCGCAGTCGCAATACGCTGTAATGGGGATAACCGTTGTAGAAGGCTTCTCACCATGTGCTGGAACTCCCCACGGAATACACGAAGACCGCCATAACCGAAAAGAGGAAAATCGGACGGATCCAGATCCCCGTAAAATCTATTTGGACAATCTGATGGTTGATAGAAGGTTAGTGGAAGGACTCACCACTGACTGGACCGTACTTACCTCTCAGGTTTTTCCGTTCTAAATAATCACTCGGCGGATTGTCCGAAAACCAACCATCGTCACCAGAAACCAGGGAAACTAAGAGTGCCACCGAAGCTATCACTAATAATACCGCACGATAGCACATGCTGCTGCTTTTCGTGCGTCAGAACATACAAAAAGCGTACAACAAACTGATCGCACTGATCACCCGGTGGAATCTCGCTAAATCGCTTTCAATCTCCAAAAACGAGTTTTTTGAGATTCTCTTCTGGCGAACCTGTTTAACCAACACAGAATCACGATGGACGATGATCTTGGGATCGAGACAATCGAGAAAACAGATGATGACCTTCAGTGTGATCCTGACCTACGACACTCGACAGTATCACAACAGGTTGCAGATCGATGACGACACTTCTACACAAGCTTCTCTTATTAAAAAAAAAACTCTCTAGTCAGTTAACGTTCCAAATGGTCAAACCGGGATGGAACGCTTACACTTCCACTCATCACGACGGATTGGCAAAAACTGAATCACACGGTTTGGAGCCCGTGAGAGCATCGATGCCCCAACCTTGAACTGATTCAAACCTGAATTTCATCTCCACCGAGTAGAAGTGTGAGTTTTGTGTTTATAAACAACAGCTGGGCGGGGAACGTCTAGACTTGGTGTTTCCCTTTCCACCGCCGCAGCTTTCTGCCGGTGCTTTAATGCAACTCGTGACATAATAACCACGGCCGTTATCATGCTCAAGGATGTGCGCTGTCCGTTTCGTCACCGTTACAAGTTGATCGCCGGCCATCGATAGATCCTCGTTCGGCTAGACCGTTAGACTGTTTTAAACAAAATGCTCAGCATCTTCAGTTCAGGTTGCTCAAAACCATTCACAGACGCTTCTCCCAATCGCTCTCCGTTATCAGCTTCGAATGCGATACGGTTCACTTTAGCCAGAGCCGGTGCAAAAAAAAAAACCTTAGACACCAGGAAGCGTGCTCAGCTGTCGGCCGTAGATTAGTGGAAGATGCGCGCTGCCATCGTTGTGTGTACCGAGATCATGCCCGCGTTATCTTCGTGGGACGCAGCAGCACGGACAGTCATGTCAGCGGGATACGGCGGCCAAACAAATTACGGCTTTGCAGCCAACAGCCAAAGAAACAGTTGGACTGATCGCTCTCTGGCGGCCAGTCGCGTTCACCAGTTGAACTGGCCAGTGATTCCCTAGACGCTGAGGTAGACGTTCTTGAACGGATCCATCCAAAGTGAACTACTTTAGCGCCATGTGCGTTGCAATAATTGGAAAGTGAAAGCACCGCACTCGAAATTCAATGTTTTGCGATCAGTCAAGTAGAGAGCATCGGTTCAGTTATCATAGTTTGTGATCCCGAGAGCATTTTTTGAATCTCCATCAAAATGGCGAAAGAAGAAGCGATGAGTGCTAGGACCACACTCTGGTACCTGGTGTTTGTGGGCTTCGCCGTGAACTACATGATTCGCATCAACACAAACATAACGATCGTGGCAATGATCAAACAATCAGAGACGGAGTTTGTCGGCCAAACGAAAGTAGACTACGCCTGCTACGCTGCGAATGATTCGATCACTGCAGACGCCGGCACATCGCCATCCCTAGACACCGGGCTACTGCGATCGCGCGGTGGCAAAGTCATTTCTCCGGAGCAACTTCTATTGCGGCTACTGAAGGTAAATGGCTTAGAATATCGCGATGCGGAACCGTATCTTCTCCAGATCCCGCCCTGGACCATGATAAATTGCTCTTCTTCGTCGTGTCAGCTAATCCGCGCGGTACATCATGCCACACGTGGCACACGACAGGCGAGAAATAGCAAGTTCATTGTGTTGTGATATACATTTCACAGCCAACACAGCCTGACAGCAATCGCACTCGAGTGATATAGGGCTGCGAACGGGACTGCCGGCACCGCCACGATAAAACCATGAAGGGCAAACATGAGCCACACTCCAACCGACCGCCACCTGAACTTGACCTTCCGCAACCCCAACCAAAGCTCACCGGAACAGTGCTCGCGAGCGAACGTGCTGAACCACTGACCCCACTGGCAGGCCTAATCAGACACATTTCGCGCCAATTGGTGATGCAATTAATTAATGTCACCATTAAGCCACGGCGCGACACGGCGCGAAATGTGATAATGGGAGCACGCGCTAATCAAAAATTACTCTAATAGCCCCGCGGTGTTCACTGGAGCGCCACGCTGGAGGCCGTGATCTTCGTTCTGAGCGGCTTATCTGTGCGTGTTACTGGGGTCCAGTTTGGTCTATTTTTAGCCGCGTCCAAGAGATTCCGTTTTGTCCAAATTGTAGAGCTTAATCTCTGCGATGATCTTTCTACCACACAGTTCGATCTTCAGGAGGATGGTTTCGATTGGAATGACTACCAGCAGGGCGTGATACTGGGCGCTTTCTACTGGCTCCACTGGATTACGCAAATCCCGGGCGGTATACTGGCACGACGCTACGGAACGAAGCTGGTGTTCGGGGCGAGCAATGTGATCGGTTGCTGGTTGTGTTTCCTGATGCCGATCGCTTCCTACTGGGACTACCGAGTTCTGGTGTTTCTGCGCGTTGTCCAGGGACTGATATGTGTAAGTGTCCGTGACCCGATCGGATCGAAATGGTTCATCACGGCATCTCGTGATCTCCCCGTTCTTTAGGGACTGGCATGGCCTGCCATGCATCATATGGCCGGTCAGTGGATTCCACCGAACGAACGGAGCAAGTTCGTCACGGCGTATCTCGGAAGTTCGATCGGAGTGGCCCTTAACTTCCCACTGTTTGGCTTCATCATTGCGCACACTTCCTGGGAGTACGTGTACCATTTCTGTGGCATCTTCGGTACGGTTTGGTACGTGGCGTGGCTTTATCTCGTGTACGATTCCCCGTCGGAGCATCCACGGATCCATCCGAACGAGCGTAAGTTCATCGAAAGCTCACTCGGTATCAGTGACCATGGGACGAAGGGGAAAAGGAAGGAGGACACCGCAGCAACACCATGGAAGAAGATCATCCTCTCGAAGCCCATGTGGATGACGGTCATTGCCCAGTGGGGCGGTATCTGGGGTTTGTTTACGCTCATGACCCAAGCGCCGACTTATTTCAATAACGTTCATGGATGGAACATCGAGATGACGGGTTTGTTGTCCGGTATACCGCACCTCTGCCGGATGCTGTTCGCGTACGTGTTCTCCATCATCGGCGATCATCTGCTGAAGCACGAGCTAATGTCCCGGACCGGTGTGCGGAAGATGGGCGGTACGATGTGTTGCGTCGTGAATGGGGTCTTTGTGTTTGCGCTGGCCAACAGTGGCTGCAATTCGTTGATGGCAACCATCTTCTTGACGTTGGCCACAACGGTGCATGGTGCGGTTTCGACGGGTCCACTGGCCAATCTGGTCGATATGAGTCCACGGTATGCTGGGATACTGCTTGGGTTCAGTGGTATGATTACGGTGATTCCCGGATTCGTGTCACCGATCATTGTTGGGATGCTGGGCAATGTAAGTAGCTCCGGAAGAGGTGAAAGGAATGCTAGTACTCGCCCGGAACTTACGTGACTTTTTCACTTCTTCTGCAGCACACGGTAGAACAGTGGCGCATCATTTTCCTCATCACATCCGCCACACTAATCGTCTGTGGTTTGCTGTATATGGCGTTCGCTGACTCGTCCCAACAATCCTGGAACTCGACCGGTGTACCAGACGATGGTAAGGTGGAGGAACTGGAAGGACTGCAATCGTTGAACCACGGCCCAACCAGCAGAAACATCGAACAGGAGCTAGATTCCAGCAAAGAGCCCAAGACGGACGGAATGATTAGGTTAAGCTCAGTTTGACGACAGTATTAGATTGGTTCGACTTCTCCACCTCCTTCTCCATCTCAACCGTGAATATGAATAAACCAAAGCCTCGGGACTAGACACCTATATTGACTTCCTTCTGTGTCGTATTGTATCTTCTCCAGTTCGACAAATGTAAAGCGGGATTTGCGTAGATTTACTCACGAACACGAAGACAAATCATCACCATCGCCACTTACCATCCAACGGTATCGCGGAGTACTAGTACTCCCTGCCTCTGCTCATGCATATGCAAGTGACACATCCCAATGTGTGTAACGGGCATATCTATAATGCAAAACCATAAACTACCCACCGCGAGCGGGAGACCACTGTGACCACCTCCACACCGTGGCACAGGCTCCCGAGCTCTTCCCACGAAGATCTTATGCTCCCAACGGAGCTGCTACTGCCCGGGTTAAGCTGACGCACCTCAAACGCGCTCACGCCGTGGCCACTACGAATTTGTCGCGGCTCCCGGCGGTTTCGGGGGGCGAAGCTTGATAAAATATTCAAATGCAGTAAAAGACACTTTTATGCCCATCATACATTGCGGAAATTTATGTTTATTTGATTTCGATACACCGGCACTGCGATCACCATCACTCGTTTATCGCTTCCGGATAGAGTGCGCCCTGGCCTTGGTCATGCTCTCCTCCGTTCCACTGGCATCTTGTGGCGTTATCCTTACGGAAAGGTGGTACTGGTACTTCCATCCGCGGAGGGCGCAAGCATCGATTTCCTTCCCTCTGGCATTGGATGGGGTTGAAGAAGGAGTAGCAAGGTAGGTTATTTTCAAAAGGACGACGTCTTGGGCGCGTTAAGGGTAAAGGAACCAACTTTTTGTGCTCCCATCCCCCTCAGGCTTCTCGCAGCGGGAAAGAAGTAAGACATCGCGTTGAGTTATGGCTGTCTGCAGGAATGCCAACGTTCTCTTCGGAGAAGAAGGTTTCTTTTGAAGGTAGAGCCACATTGCGATAGATTGGGCTGTCGAGTGTGATAATGGATATTGATAAGCCGATGACATCGGATAAGATGAGGTGTATTCTATCGATTTTCAATTGAATTCCATTGCGTCGGCGGCCTCGTTTGCTTTACAATCGATCTAAGGAAACCTATTGTTAAATTGAATTAAATAGCAAATGGTTTTTATGAGGCTTTTCATGGACCGCCGCAGCGTGCTTGTGACAAATTCCACATTTCATCATCATCCACAGACACGCTCTCTTTCTCGTTTCTCTTATCACGCGTGTTCCCATAACCACAAAGATGTTTTATGGATCGTAATCCATTTTCTCCGGTGCAAAGAAAAACATAACCTCATGTTACACATTACCCATTATCACGTTTCAGTTCCGGCCCTGTTCTGTTCCGGTGCAGGGAATCAAATCGTATACGAATGGTAATTTGATTGGCTGTCAAGTGAGCATTAAGCAAAACGCACCGTGACTACCGAACACTCCTTTCCGGTGTGCCAATTTTTACGGCTGAAAACGAACACTTTTACTGCCTCCTGGCGCATTCTGCGACATCCCGGGAAGGAAGTACTTACTGGAGTATTTTCCGGAGCACTCCTGGCACCGGTAGATCCGGTTGTTGAACCGCTTTGCACGCTCCGAAAAGGGTTTGCAGGTTGTAACGATTGTACCGAGCCTTCATAAATCTTGCGGCGTGTAGAGATGAAGTCTCACGGTGGCCCCGTTGAAGGACCTGCGGACCAGTGTTTAAAACGGATACTAAACCGATGCGACGGCTGCGATCCTGGTTCGTTCATTTGTATCCTTCAGTCCTGGCAGTTGGCGCAGTTTATACGTTACCTGCGATACTTTCTCTAAATTCTCTCCAATTTATCACCTTTCTGCTGGTGTACCATTTTTCAATAAACACCGTTTCCTTTCGAGTGTACTGGGATCTCCCTCCTCAAAAAAAACCCACCAGCAAATAGATTGCGAATGGCGCGTTCCCAATTGTCCCGCGTCCCCTTACGCGGTGCGACAGCATCCGATGCGACAAGCCAAGATCATAAAAAAGTGAAATCCCTCGCGAGTTCCGTTCCGCTCCTCTCGGGCGGCCTTGGTGGTAGAATCGGAATCAACTCCTTCTCTTTGCCAGGCCGCCAGAGGCAACAACAACGGGAACCTAACGAACGGAACCGATCCAGCGTGGCAGTCCTGGTGGTACACGGGGAATGAAAAATTGAAATCCTTCCTTCCCTTTTGGCTTCTTTTGTCCTCCTGTTTGCGTCCCCAAAAGGGGAGGTTGCAGGGTGCAACGCCTTGTGGGTGCGGACCATGGAGTGCATGCGGATGTGTGGCCAGAGTGCAAATTGATTTCCCACTTCGCGCTGTTGGCGCAAATCCTCGCGCCTTCGCACGCCCGCCAGCAATGGCAGGATAAAGATGCGTGCCCGCTTTATGTTTGTCTTTATTGTTTTGCACACCAGTCGGTTTGTGTTTATGATTATGGATGTTTGATTGGAAGTTAGAGTGATTGGATGAGATATGGGCCGGATTTTGGGACGTTTCTTCTTCTTCGATTCCACGGAGAACGCCGTCGGCGACGCAAGACATTGTCGAAAAGGTATTTAGTCATATTTTACGATAATAGCACACAGCACAGTGCCGCTGCGTTCGGTGGCATATGCTTAAATGTGACTGTATGTGGCCAAAAAGGCAACCTGTTGGCAGAGAGTAGAGTTCGGTATCCTTTTTGGGCCAAAAAAACCCATCCAGCCAGCACTTAAAGCCCCTAAACACAGTGTACCTTGGGCAGGTGTAACGCTCCGTATCCACAAGACCACCATAAAAGGGTTTTCTCATATAAATCCTGCCCACTAAAACCACCACTCTCTCTGGTACGTGGAAAGGATGAAAGGTGCACAGCACCAGAAAGGTGAGTAAGTGCAAAACTTTCTAACGCACCACGACCAGAACGTTAGACCGCCGGCTGGCAGCTGGCAAACATGGCAAGGATACTTCTCCCCTTTTTTCCAGCCACACAGGACACGAGAGCACGATCATCCCTCGTCTATGCGAAAGATGGACAAACTTTTATTTTAAATGTAATATGTTAAAAAGGACATTTTTCAAAACTCCCGTGAGAGACATTTATTTGCTTATAATGTAAGTAAATGTTTTTTTTTTTCGGGATCACTGGATACCCTCTACCTTTCCAGGATAAACCGGACCGCGTGGGGCGAGGGAATGGTATGTGGGGGGGAGGGGGGAAGGGGTCGCACACACATACTGCCTCTGGCGGCTTCCCACGGTGGCCAGGAATCTACAAGGTACCGGGATCTTTAAAATGGAAAGCCAAACAAACACGTGGTGACCGCATCCTTCCCAAAAAGTGAGCAAAAAGTTGGCGTTGGAGAGGATACGTTGTTTGTCCATTTTAGCGAGGAGGGATGGGAAGCAACAACTCGGAAAGCCAAAGGATTGGAAGGACCTTTACCGCACAAACAAACCTATTTCACCGGGAAAAACGCTCCCTTACGTGACAGCGGTTGGGGCCGATACCACCGCATTTAAGGTGGTAGCTGCTCATCGTACCCATCGTACAAGGAAAAAAAAGGGAGCCATTTTTAAGGGCACCCGGATTGTCACATCTTGTCGATAATTTAAGAGAACCTGCACCCCCGGTACGGTCTCGGTGCAAAAAGTTTCGTTGACGGACGGTGGACAAGCTTTTGGGCTCACAATTCATACGACGGAGAGACTCGCTTTTTTGGAAAACAACATGCATGGGTGTGTTGTGGTGTGTCCCTCCCGAGAGTGGTAGCGAGATAACTCGATGTGATGAATATTTCAGTAAAAATCAAGCTAAACATGGGGCCAAGATAAGCGTTCGTTTTGGTAGGGGGTCTGTGGGGTTGCATATTCAGAGAAGGTGCCAGCATGTTTGTCGCTTTTTGCAGTTTATTTATTTAACTTAATAGTAAATTTATTTAACTCTAGAAGACATACTGTTTCGGTGTTTTAAAAATGAAAAAAATAAATACGACAACGTGACTCAGCGACTAACTTTCGAATCGAAGCAACATTTTTTGCCGTTCAATTCTAGTATAATTTTAGCTTTTAGCATGAGTTCCAATGCAATAGAAAAAAAAACTCTCCGGCAGTGAACCGTGTTTAAAGTACTACCTGCTTCCATTGGGTAAATATTTCGTTTGTTTAATCTTTCATACGATCAACATTCCCAAAAAGGAGCCACCTAGATAACACTAATTGCACGATCTGTTTGATAAGACGAAGTGGTGCGATAAAAGAGCGCCAGCATCACATTCACAACGTTTGAGTTTACTTTTTTCATAAATACATCGCCATTTCGTCAGGACTACGATTGTACTGGTACCGTAGAGTAGATAACTTAATGTTTTAGGTTAACAAGACCGTCATAGCATCCACAGCGTAACTATGGTAGTCAACAGCCGTCGCCATAGCAACGGTAGAATAAATGAAATAGCTCTAGGCAGTCCTAATATTATTTCTTAATAACGGACTTTGTTAGGTAAGCTTGTTGAATTCCGATAAATGGCCTGTGCAATATACTTGAAAGTTACGGAAAAGTGCTAAACAAATCAAAGCAGAATGGAATTTTACCACCAGGTTGTCCAAATCGTCGTTTATATTAGCTATCGTCACGATCGCCGCCCTAGGCCGGATTATGATTCCAAAGCTTCGGTTTTACTGATACTCGAACTCCGAATGAAATCATTGAAAGGTTATTCAAAAGACGTATATTTTACAGGAAAAAAAAAACATTGTGTACACGTTGTATCAAAAAGAAAATTAACACTAAATGCTAGCGCCACCGTGCTTACAAACGCTAGATTTTTTTTAAAAAAAAGATCCTACAAACTAAGCTCGTCCTGCGGCCGCAGCCGCTGCCGCTGCTCGCTTCAGGTTGGCCATATTCACGGTGCGCGTCACACCGGACATCCCATCGGTGAACTTGGTCCGGAACAGGACGTTCGCATTATTAAACATACCGTCCTTCAGCGAGACGATAACGAACTGCGAGTTTTTAAAGTGTGCCTTCAACATATTGCCAATGTTTTGCGTGTGGGACAAATCGAGTGCAGCATCGACCTCATCGAGGATGTACAGCGGTGCCGGTTTGTACTTCAACATGGCCAAGATCAGCGACAGGGCGACCAATGATCGCTGACCACCGCTCAGCTCCGCCAGCGCTTCCTTCCACATACCATTGAAGCCTACTTTGACCTCAAGTCCCTTCATAAAATTAACGCCATCCGGTGGTACCAGCTTCGCCTGCGATCCCGGCAACAGCGTACTGAAAATGCTACCAAAGTTCTCGTCCACCTCGCCCCAAGCCACCTTAAGCTTCTTTTTCTTCTCCTCATCCAGATCGGTAATGATGGCCTGAATCTTCTTCTTGTCATCCTCGACCACCTTCTTCCGTCGGATCACCTCTTTGTACTGTTCCTCTTCCCGTTCGAGCAACACCATTGCCTTCTGGTTGACATTGCGGCTCATTTTGTCCTTCGAGTCCTGCAGTTTCTTCAACTTTCGGCCCGCTTCCTGAGGATCCTCTTTGTTGTAGTCGTACCGAGTGTTCTTCACCCCGAAAAACTCCTTATCCTCCGGTATCCAGGTGTACTTCTCTTCCATCCCACGAATCCGCTCATACCCGTCCTTATTGTCACTCCGCACTTTCGTGATCTCGTTCTCTTTCTTCTTAATTTCGAGCCGTAGCTCATCGTTTTGCTTCAACAGCTTGTCCCGCTGGTGGTATTTGCCCTTCAGTTCTTTGCTCTGCGAGTTCATCTTGTCCTTGTGCTGCTTGATCTGTTGCTTGATCGCGGTCACGGCGGCCGTCATTTGATCGCTCGTACCGCTCACTTCCTGCAGCCGCTGCTGCAGCTCCCCGATCTGCTGCTCGAGATTCTGGGCCTGCTCCTTGGCCGTCACGATGCCCTTCTGCAGTTCCTCGATCTCGAGCCGCAGCGTCTCAAAGTCTTGCTCGTGCTTTTTCCAGTTTTTCCGGCTCTCTTCGCTTTGCTTTTTCGTCCGCTTCATGTCCTCTTCGGCCGCCTTCAGCTCACGCTCCCGGTGGCCCTTTCCGTCGGCGAGCTTCGACTGCAGATCCTTCACCTTCGCATTGCACGCGGTTTGCGTTTGCCGAGCGTCCACCATCGCTTGTT
>NC_064878.1:14990000-15007500 GCF_943734665.1 Anopheles aquasalis
CCGCTGGAAACATACCGGCGGCAGTTCTCGAAACTGAATCCTGGCTGCTCCAGTTCACGGGCTACGTCGGTGGTCATTATTCAGCTGGCGAAGATACTTTTAACCGAAGAAATTTGTCCGACCAAAGATACCGTGTTGATGATATTTTATTTTTTTACGGCTCCCCGAGCTGTCAAACCAAATTTCATGCGTCACGGTCGGATAGTAGACGGGAATGGTGAACTACGGAGTCGGCTATCGGACTTCTGCCAGTTCTTCGCCTGTGAAAAAGAGCACACTAACAAGGCACTCACGTGAGAGGGGTGCTAAGAGTGGGTTGTACCGTGGATTATTACTAAAAATAAATCAATAAAAGATTTAAAATATTCAAAGTAGTGTATTAAAGAAGGAGGTGATGTTACCGTGAGCAAAATCCCTCGCGACGATTAGAAAAACGATCGAACAATTTTGACAGTCGCGAATGGTGTTTTGACAGTTTGGGCGGCAGGAAAAAGGTATAAATAGAAGTGGCAGCTTGGAAAAAAAAATCAAACTCGTTCTGTGCGTCGCCGCGTCGCGTGTCGAGCTCGTGGAGAAAGGAAAACCCGGGAGTGCATCCTACAGTAATTATTTGCAACAAATATTAACCAACAAATAGTAAAAAATTATCCAAAAGTGGCGTCGTATTTTGCAACGAGCGCGAGAGCGAGACAAGCGAGATTTGTGCGAAAGAGAAAGGGAAATTCCGACTCTCGAATCCGAGCTTCTGAACGCGGTCACTCATCTCTCGGAGTGAGCGAGAGGCAGCTATACGGGTGCGGGGCGAGTGAGCGAGAGGGCGAGTAACGGTAAATGCGAACCGCTCCAAAAAAATCCCACTGAAATATTTTTTGTTGGAGAGCATAAAAGTGTAAATATAGGGCTACATTAAATGTTAAACATCGTCTTCTGAAGATTCCAAAAAGTTTGCTTCACCGTCGAGACGATTTACGGAGTGTGCGGGGGAGGGGACGCCAATGGTTTATCGGAAAGTGTTCCCAAAATTTTAGCTTGCTGGCATTTATTTTGTGCTGTTCCCCTTTTTTTCTAGCCGCGTTGCCGTGGTTCCGTCTCGTAGCAAGTCCCGAGTGCCGGTCCGTTTTCGTTCGTTTTTTTCTTCTCGTGACGAGTGCGGTGAAAGTTGTGCTGCTCCACAAGAGAGTCCTCCTAGTCCTCCTAGGCCGTGGAATCGTCCGTCGTGAAATTTGTGAAATCCACATCATAACCCCCCCCACCCTGCCTGTCTCTTCTGGCGACCAGCAAACAAACGAAGCGGATGAAAAATACCGGAAGTGTGACCAAAAGTGCGCATGTTTCTAGTGTTGTGTTTCTGTGCTGCCCCGGTTTGTCCAGAACGTCCAGCGTCGTGTATCGTACGTCGTAGAAAGCAGCACAAGCGTCCCTTCTACCCCCTCGCCCTACATCAGACCGGACGGAAAACGGAAGTTCCGGCACCGCCGAATCCGCAGTCAACGGGAACCACAACCCGTTGTCGTCGTCGTCGTCGTCGTTGACCTCCAGCCAGTCCGCCATCTCCCCCGGGTGTTGAATTCACCTTTCCGGAGGGCTAGCGTCCAACAGCCGATGGTTTAAATGGACGCTACATCCATCATAACGCAGGTGTCGCGGGATGACGAACAGCAGCTGAACACCAGTTTTCCCAGCGAGAAAGGTAAGAGAACGCTTTTCCTTCTTTTATTCAACCATTTTCGGTGTCACCAAACTATACCGTAGATCGCAGCAGAATCGTCCTTTTGCTAGAACCATCGCAGTTGTCGCGAAGTAACCAGCTTCTCTTCTAGCTCTTGTGGTGAGCTGTTAATGAGAAAACCAACGGAAGGAAGCAGCTAACTAATTGATTGTTTTGACAATCCTCGGGCTCCCGGTCACGCAGTCTCCCGGTCTCAGTAGTTCGTTAATTATCTCCTGATGACTCTGTTAATGTGGCCCCGTGAGCACCGGGACACTGGCGGTACAAAACGGAATATAAATCCTCAAGACAAAATGGTCGTCGCAAAGTATGCTGTGGCTGTTGCTCGCCAAGCGCGTGTTGTTTGTTTTGTACGTCGACGGCGATGGCCATTATTGCGGTCTCGTCGTTATCAGCATCGTTCCCGTTCGTTCGACACTCGCCTGATGTTGCTCTCGGTGCGCGGTTTTTCGTGGCTTGCTTTGGCCCCTTGGTGATGCTGCAGGAAAAGTAGCAGGACGCTCACGCACCACCGTTGCCACGATGTTTCGATTCCACGCAATTCTTCCTCTCTTCCGCACAACCAGCATTCTCCGATGGCCACGCGGATTCGGAATCAACCGCGGCACAAGGGTTGAGTTTGTTTAAAAAACGAACAGCGAAGCGCGGTGTACGCACGGTTCGCACTCCAATCGCACGCCACATTGCGGGATCCAACCGGCCATCTCCCACGGCTCAGTAACATTGTCGTGTCGGCGACGTGCGTGGGATCAGCCACGGTTTCTGTTGTTTTCGCGTGCCAGCGACGCCAAGAATTGCGTTGCTGCTGCTGCTGCTGCAGCATTCCCTAGTATAACTGGAACTAGGGCGGTGGAATGGCGTGGCGCTTTCCCATTCAAACCCGGTCACAACTGGCCCAAAAGGTTCTGGGAAACGGAAAACAGCCATTCGCCATTGTTGTGTATCAAACGACAGACCACCGCCATGGGGTGGCGCGCATCGTATTTTCGTCGATTTAGAACAAGTTCTCGGGCAGTAAACCCACACCAGACAGCAGCTCGATTGCGGCCAGATTGCCTTCTTTGGAGTGTGATCCCCGGGCGCCGCATGACCTTCCGCGAAGTGTGTAGCGCGGGGGCGATACTTAAACTTCTTGCCTTCTCAGCCAACTTATAGCTGAAGCAGCAAAAAGACCATATCCCAGCTCCCTTTGTTTACCTTTTTCTACGCCGAGATGTTTTCAACGTCGTAGACGGCCAGCGTCTCCAGGTGACGCTGGTTGGTCTTTATAACTAAATGGTCCCCCCGGGGAGGCGGACGAATTGATAGCTACGCGCTAACTGCGCTCCCTCAGGTATTGGGGCCCCTCGGTGGCGCATGTCTCTTGACAATTGTGTGTGCAGCGGCAGGCAACTCGCAAATAGAACGTACGTCGCAAAGCAGGAGACGCACGCTGTGCTGTGAAAAAGTTTTACGATACTTCGTACAAGCTCCTCGAGTGGCAGGTGTACATAATTGAAGGAAAATATGCTCCATGGCGCACCAAGATACCACGAATTTACCACGAATTTTCTCTGGTCGTGCGTCGTGGTCGCCATGGTGTTGTGTTGAAGGGCGCGGCAGTTTCAATCTTCAGTTCAGCGTCTTAGTCACCACATGATGATGACTCAGGGGACTTTCGAACGTGCGGGGGCTTATCTACGACGAAACATTTAATTTACCAGCTCCGCGCTACAACATCAGAAGTATTGCACGATTGTGACTTCGAGACTTTGAGAGTTTTTCTCGTCTTTTCGCAGTTCCGATGGACGTATCTTGAAACTTGCGACACACTCTGCTCCGCGCTGGTATTGGCAAAGTTGGTGGGGATCCTATGCTTTTAAAATGGATTTCTAGTCCTCACTCGAGTTACGGATCGATATAAAAGATAATGAAAGTAATGGAATTCCCATTCCCTTTTTTTTTTTGTTATTTGAAATCAGTTCTTCTTCAACTTCTATCGATACTTTAGGAATTTCTTGTCTCCGGAGTCGCAATCCTCCGTCGTTTCTAGTCTCACGGGCACGGGCAGTCTCAGGTGGATACAGGCGACAGAGTGTTGGTGCGACATCAAACGATGATCCAACGGCAGCGCGTAGCGTAGATGATGGCGATGATTCACTTAGCCATCAGGTGCCAAAGGTGACGACCACCAGACGACCCAGACTTACACACTTACACTTTTACGATTGATGTGCGCCCAGTAAGTAGGAGGTGCTGGTTTGTGGGGGAGGGTGAGGGCAACTTGTTTTCCTTGGAGGATTGGAGTCTACGTTAGGTTCCCTTTTCCGAGCGCGAGTAAAAGTGAAGGCAGCTCAAGGGCAGCCCGTGGCAATCCCCTCTGTATCTGTTGCTTGTTTCCCACGGAATCGACCAGGCCCCCCATGGCCTAGGATGCAAGTACTATAGAAGGCCCAATATCCTAGGCAATCGCAAACACCACCTCCTACCTTCCATTGGCCGGCCGAGGTCGACTAATGAAAGTCACGGACGACGGCTTGTTGACTGATGATATGGCGATGGCCAACCTGTGTGCTGCTCCGAGTGCACCTAACGCTTTCTTGTAAACGTAGTAGTAGTAGTGGTAGTGGTGCTAGTAAGTCAGTCAGTCCTCTCCATCGCACCGTAAACGGGTACTGGATTTGTGGAGTGTGGGTCCAATGGAAGTCCGGTTTTGCACACTCGATTGGCCACCTTGTCATCGTTGTTGTCGTCGTCGTCGTCGTCGGTGGTACGTCCGTGAAAAGTATGTCAATAGAATGCGCATGGAAGTTGTATGTTCCGCGGCGCTAGCGAGTCCCACTGACCGGCAGTATCCCGGTAAGAGCTGAGGATTGACTCCCCGGTGTCAATAGCGCGGCCCGTGGTGTGGTGGCTGGTTGTCGGGTCCCGGTTTCTCAGAAAACTTCAAACGATCTCGCGCTTAGCGAACTGGAACAGTTTTCACTCTTGAGGGGGTCGTCGTCGATGACGAATCGATAAAATATCAATAATATGCTTCGCGTCGCCCCCTCCCCCTCCGAGAACGCGAAGGGTGTTTCCTTGACAGCGGCCGTGGCCATCACACTTCATGCAAACCGTTCCATCGTAACCAGTCGTTCAAGTGACACTGGTGTAACGGTGTCCCCTGTTAACATGCCAATCGAGGTGATCAATTCACATCTAAAGTCGCGTAATAAGTGGCGAAGTCAGAGAGTCGCCAAGCGTGCCATCTCATGGAATATTCAAATGGAACTTTACGAGTTTACGAGTTTTGTGATCGAATTTTTTCATCCCAGTTTCAAGCCGAAGGTGTTGAGGCGTTAAATTGACAATAATCGATTGCGCGATGCTTCGATAATTCTTTCTTCGATTTTTTGTAATGTATCCTCACATCGAGCGCGCACCAATCGTGTTTGTTGTCCCCGGGAAACCTTTCCTCTTGGTCTCTCGGGCACACCGGCAACCGGTAAATACCCGCGGGAATCCGGTATTCTAGGGGGCAGGGTGGCGAAGACAAACCCCTCGAGTTCGAGGTTCGAGTGCTTCCGCTGGCCGGGCCGGGCCGATCGGAATGTCGTCGAAATCGAAATGTGATCCATTTTTAATGTATAATTCCGTTCCAATGCACCTCCGTTGCAGTAGCAGCAGGGAGTCTTCTGGTGCTCCTCCGGGACAACGCGTATCCAACAGCGACTTTCCACTGGGGAGGGGTGCAGCGAGTGCGAGGCCACCGGACACGATCGATAACCTGGATTGAGTTGATGGAGGGGCTGGAGGTAGAGGGGAATGAGAATGGGCAACCGGTTTCCCGGTTCATTCAATGCCTATATGCTGTGTGTGCGACGGTGGCGGATATGTCTGCCACGGTATATCGTATCGTATGGTGTATTGAGTTCGACGAGACCTTGGCGTGGCATCTTCACCTGCTGCTGCTGCTGCTGGTGATGCAGGCCGTCGATTTCTCTCGTCGACACGCACATGCACCATGCGCCAAGCCGCCGACGATTGGTGGATCGATTCATTCCGCAATTAAACACTTGGCTGGCTGCACCCATGCTAGCTCCGGTGCCTCCGGTGCCGCTGCTGCCGTTGCTACTGATAATAATGGTTTGCTGATGGAGGTCGCCACGTAAGTGTGTGCTGTTCGGTTGGCACCACGGGTTCGGGTTCCCCCCCGGTTCCGTGTGCGCCACTGACATAGTTTGCAACTTTCCATTTCACTTTTTCCAATTGATTTTTCACTCCCTGGGCCCCGAGTGTGCACCGTTTTGAAGAGCGTTTGCTGCGGCAATTTCTCGTTTAACATCTTCAACAATTTTCAGTCAACACTTTCAGGCGCTTGGGAAACATGGCGACAGACAATCCATTCGTCGCCTTCTCATAATTGGAGCGATTGAAAGACTTATAAACGATCGTATGTTTCTTCACTTCAAACGATCGATCGTTGTGATCGCTTCAGCGGACGCTGACCTTTTCGTTGCCGTGTTGCGCGTCGTTGGGGATTGAAAAAGTGGGATTTGCTCGGAACGAGCATCGGATGCGGGCTTAAGAGATGCTATCAGCAAATGGTTACGCTGCTCATCTCAGCTGACAGTCAATCGTTTGTTTGCAAGCAGCCAGCCCAACCCCACAACCACATAATAGACACAGAGAAAAAGAGTGAAAGAAAGAGAGAGATATGAGGGAGGACTGGTGCACTTTCGCAGCCGGGAACACCCTTTCTAGTGGAGTCAAAAGGCTATCAAGCAGCAGCAGCAGCACTAGTGTATAGCGATGGAGTGCTGCCAGCGCGCCACATTATCGTTGCCCTGCAATCGCTCAAAACGGCTCCCGTTTTCCGCCCAGTACCAGTAGTGGCCATCAGCACGGGGGGGGGGGAGGACCCTCTGACATCATCCAAAATGGTGGTGTTGGAGGCGGAAAGTGTTGCTGTGTCGTGCGAAGTGGCGTCGTCTCACACATTATTATGTGTGCAATCATCCTCTCGTCCCTTTTTTGCGCTTGCCTGGCAGCTCCTGGAGACTGTGTGGCGCACCACATTAAAATAGAACAGAGAAGGACACGCGGTGAGGGCGTGCTGCATGTGGTGCTGCAAAGCAAAACGAAAAGAGAGGGAAATGAATTATAATTCCGTAATTATTATTTTCAAATGCGTTTCTCAAACGAACCGGCGACGACGACTCATTAGTGGACGACTACCCGGGGGCATGGTGTTCAACTTAAACGCCCACTGCGGCCAGCAGCAGCGATTCGGACTTCGAAGACACACGGCGGTCGTGGTGCTGTATCGGATCGAATGGATCCTACAATCGAGGCCTTTGCAGGGCGGCGACGCCGAGGGTGGCGTTATCTAGAAATAAACATCTCCAGAAATAGCACGATATTCTGCACGTCACCACTAACTACCGACTGCTGCTTATGGTGCAGCATAAGAACGAACTCCCTCCCGCCGTCGGTGGTCGTCTGATGGTGCGTAGGTCGCTCGCTCTTGAAGCACGCAGCCACGCAGAGGGGACCGAGTGTTGTCCACCGAGGTTCATTCATAACTACACGGCCCGTCCACCGAGAAGTTCTGCCAGATGGTGCCACTCACTTCGTCCGAATGTTCGTTTCGCGGCAGAAGTTCGTCTGGTCCGGGAATTTTTGAACGGTTTTTTCGATGACCGGCGGAAGGGGTGACTCCCAACCTTAGTTTTTGCAAAACAACATTGAACTCGAACGGGCTCCAGCTGGCCCTGTTCGAACACCGAGGAATAGGAAGATCGGTATCGGTCGACTCGTCGAAAACTTTCATCAAATTTTCTTAATTGACAACCGGTGTCCCAAGTTCCACCAACGTGCTCTCTGACTGGCTGGCCCGCCGGTTGTTGTCAGTTACGTTCGTTTCCCTTCCTTTTCTTTTTCGACGCTATTTTCGCATCTCTCATCATTTTCGCTCAAGATAAGGGAACAGTGGAACAGTGTGTTTTTTTTGGGTGGAAAAAGGTCGTCCATTGTTTTTTTCACTTTTGATTTTTGCACTCAGGGGTTGTCCTGGAAGTCGGTTACGCTGAGCTAAATCAGCTAGAAGGTCCCGTGCTGTATGGTTGGTATTTGCGTCTAATGCCGAGGCTTGCTGCTGCATGTGTTGATTACAGATCCCCCCCAGGCATGCTTTGTGGTGTCCCCTTCCACCCAACGAAGCTTAGTCTCTCTTGTATCCGTTATCAGTGTCGCATGCGGAGACTCTGCTGCTGTTGCCGTTGCTGCTGCCGCGCCTCTCATTTCTCCTTTGATGGTGGTTGGTGTTGGCAAGGGTACCAGGCTTATCTAAATCACTCGCGCGCGCTATCAGTAGGCGCAAAAAGCGCACACAGAACGTGCGAGCCGCGAGCAGCGGTTATTGTAAGCGATGGCGACCGGCCTGGCAAATGTCTATGTTTATGGACCTCGATTATGTTTGTCTGCACCACCAGGACGGACTGTTGTGTCGGGGGTTGTGCTGGAAATAGCCGCAACCGATTGATCACGAGTGTGCTAATTGGTTTGATAACAGAGAGAGTGTGGTGTGAGTTGGTTTTTGGGTATCTTTAGAACCAGCCAGCACTCCAGATTGCCATTGGACCAGATTTCCAAACACATTCACCCCAGGGGACCTTCTCCTGATCGCTCTATGGCCCAGGAATGCTTGCGGAGGGGTGTACCTACGCACCAGATCACTTTACGCAATTCACGGAGATGCGTTCGTGAGAAGGAGCCGGTACAGCGGATTTCGGGGGCTAAATATAGGTTCCCCCGATTGGTCGCGTGTAGGTGAGCGTACGACACACCGGCTGCACTGGCTGTTTGCAAATATTGTCCCCGGGCCCTCTCCTGCTCCTGCTACTCTTCCAGGCCGAAAATACGAATCTGGTGGTGCTGGCTGGTCGCCGCGGTGTTGTTTGTTTATTGGATAGCAGGAAAAGAGGGACCACATTTGTTCATTCCAAGGCACATGATATCAGCGTTTATTTGGAAACTCCTCGTCGCGCCGAACACTCTTGGTAAACGCAGCCGTTTCGCTGGACTACATTCCGTAGTTTCGCAATTCTGCGATTTTTTTCGCTTCCTCCAGAACACCACAAGACGCCCTGGGGCGGCGGCCTAGGCCACGGATTTCGTTCATTCTCCGATTTAATTCCGACGGAAATACTAGAAATTCTTCCGGCAAATGGCTTTTCTTCCTCTGAGGCACGATTAACTAACTCAACTTCTGTGGACTTGTAGAGAAGAAAGGGCGTGACGAGATAAGTCCAAGCCAGCCTGCCTGCATCATGTTGCGTGTTCTGACGTTATTTTGCGGCAAAAATCCTTCTTCATAACCCCATAAAGTCCAGCAACGCGTTGGGGGCTTTTATCAGCCGGACAATTATATCGTTATGATGATGTCTTGACCTTTTGCGTCCCGGAATCCCCAGAGGAGCGGTTCTCGGGCACAATTTAAAAAGGGGTAGAACGTGCCACAACAGAACGCTACTAGCCCGGCTGATGGGCAACCCCGTTGGTCCCTCCGGTGGAGCTTATTATTTGAAGTCAACCTTCCAAGTCTCGAGGTCCCGGACACACCAGTGGGCCATTGAAAATGTCACACGGTTCACAGTTCTTCGTGTTGATGAGGGGCACAGTATAAACACGCTGCAAATGCACACGCTCGCTCGCTCGCTCCGCTGTTCGAGTGTTCCAACTATGCAAATGATGCAAAAGATAGCATTCCTCAAAACGGAATACTGCTGCAATGTTGTGTTGTTGCAGAAGGGGCGGCAAGCAGAAGAAGCCCAGGAATAGCTTCTTTTGATATAGTCCATCACGGGCGAGTCCGTGCACGGTGAAGGTTTCGTGAGTTCCGTAATTACATTTGCCCTCCTCGTCCTCCTCCTCCTCGTCCTCCTCTGTTGCTCTAAATGCTGCAACGAAAACCGTCCTGGCATCCTGATCCTGATGTACAAAGTTGTGTTGTGCTTCGACCTCGACATTGAGACAGGCCCAGGGTGAGGGCTGGGGATTTCCCCTTAGTTTGTTTATTTGTCCAGGGTTGATGGGCCCAAGATGTGTAGCCCCTCCGTTAGTGGCAGGGAGAGAGTGGCTTTGGCATCGTAACACGGGGTTCGACCTTGAGGTAAGACGGTTCTCTCTTTCCCTTTGCGAACCGAAACCAACCTTCAGTCTGTTTCAGTCAGTGGCGGTGTTGCAGCAAATACTGCCTGATGACTGCACGAATGTCCTTGTCGCGATGGAATCGAATCTAAATTTGCAATTCAACCCCGCACGTGCTGCTTCGTGCTACTCGTCGTTTCGCCAGCCCTTTTTGCTTTTTGTTGTACTTTTTTTTTTGCTGTAGAAGATTTGTCGATACCTTCGCCAAAGGATTCACCTTTGGCGCTAATCATGGACACGACCGAAGGCAACATCGCATCGCCGGCACTCTGACACCAGCTGACAAGACAGTGACGCTTCAATCAAGGATAATCAATCAATTAGTGGTTAATTGACGGTTCCAAGCCGTTTGTCAATCGCTCTAATTAGTGACGACTACTAGGGCGTTGGAGTTGGAGTCGAAGCCGTCGTGATCGCCTCCTGAAATCGTAGTAAAGATGTCTAGACTAGGAAGGTCTCTGGGGCCGGGATTGTGATTAAAATTTTTCACCAAAAACACGCGGCCCCATCCACGAAGGTTCTAAATCTTTTCATTTGTTGTTCCACATTCCAATGAACTGTCTTCCTTCTTCTGCTCCTGGTGATGATCCGTGTTGGGATTTGTTACCTCACCGGCCTTCAGAGGTCACGGGTAATCTGAGCGATAAATCTGGGTGCCTGTTTTCTCCGGACGGGGGGTTTGGAAAATTGGTTTCTTGAATGTTTTATGTGAATTGCTTTTCACTTCTCGCCATATTGGTCCTCGTTGACCAACGAGGAAGTAACGGAGACAGGACAGGAGACGATCAACAAGAAGGAAGCGGTCCTTCGGTAGATAAATCCAAATTCATTATCAGCTAAAGCGATTGTAACGCACGTAACAGAGGCCGAGTGAAGGGCACCGTCGTCGAACTGGCCTCGATACACAGTGGAACGTTGTCGAAAGGAGGTTCCATCGAGGAGCTTTCTCCGGAAATCCATTTAGAGACCCAGGGGCTGCCAGCTTCTTCCGCTGCTGTGCCGTATTGGTGCTGGTAGTGGTCGTCCTGTCATTCGGTCGTAAACGATAATGAAAAGCGACAGTAAGGATCCGGGAGTCAGTCAGGTTTCTGTAGCCCCGGAGATAGCTGATTGAGAGAGAGAGAGAGAGAGAGAGAGAGAGAGAGAGAGAGCCTCGGAAGGTCTCGTGTCATCGTCAGGTCTCGGGAGCCGTTTTTGCTTTTAATCACTCTGGAATGTCCCGGAAGGCTGAGGACGCGCAATTCGTCCTCCTGCTGCTTGTGGGGTCCTTATGACCATGAAAATGCCTTCACGTAAAACCGATAAAATTGTGAAGCAGAGGATGAGGAGGAGAAGACATCTTCTTCATTGGGATGGGATGGATGAGTCACGACATTCCGGCCCAAAAATGATGGTTCAACGGTTGACGCGGTTGCGTCTTCTTCGGACCTTTATCAAACTGCTGCCATTTGCCCCCGGGGGGGGGGGGGGGGGGGGGGGTGGGGAGGTTTTGTGGGATGGATGCTGAGTCACAAAGTGTTTCATTTTGGGAAATATAGACCACCCGGCTTCCCCCGCCGTCCTTCGCCTCTGTTTCCTAAAACAAAAACCATGACACTGCCCCGATAAAGGTTTTTGTCTCTCCTACGCTGCTCGCTACATCAGGTTCTTCGCCACGACTGATCATTTATGTTACGAGCACAATCAAGGAAGTTTGATGTGGAGACCGCTCCATCATAGGGGGGCTTATCAATCGATATCAGGCCCGGGAAGCATGAATCACAATTACAAGCAGTAACACAAGCGTGCGAAGTACAGGAAATCAGGCGCAAACTACTAGCAAACCATGTATTCCATTGTTTTTTTTTGTTTTCCAACTCACTGTGTTGCAACCTACATAACGACCTCTCTCTCTCCCTCTCTTTCCCGGCCATTACTAACATCCGGGGGTTAGTTGGTCGAAAGCCGTTGTTCCGCTTCCAGCAGCCAGTATTCAGGGCCACTGGTTACTGAGCGTTACTGAGCTACGAGCATTCAGCATCAGCATCAGTAGTCTGTAGTGATGCCACCACCGCTGGGGGATTAGTTCGGTTATTGTGTGTTTGAAACGGTCGTCGGATTTGTGTCGTCGTCGTCGTCGTGTTTCACTGTGATAGTAAGAGCAGCGGCACATTTGATTGTTGGAATGACACCATTTTCTGATTAGAAAACGGCCCGCGAGTATCGCGTGCCATCCAAAGCCCGCACACCAACCAGGTCCGCCCCCGGGGGCCATTGAACGAACAAACGCGAGCGTCCGGCCGGCCGGGGGTTTATGATGATTTAAAACTGTTTTACATTTTTCAATTTGTCCACTCACCGCGCGCACCACGTTAGTATGCCATCTCCACGTTTATTGATGTGAAAATTGAATTTTAACACTTGTTTCGTTGATGATTCATGGGCCTGTGGTGTCGCTGCGTGGTGAGTGGCACACTCTCATCCCTTGATATCGAGACATAGAGAGACGGAGAGCCGCTGAGAAAGAGAGGAGAACCCTTGGAACCGGTTTTAAAAACACAAAAAAATGGCGCAAAAGTGGAGAAGATCGAGGAGCCTCTCGAGGATGGAGGAACGGAATTTTTCGGGGGCTACATTTTATAGGCTCCACCCCAGGAATGCCACTTCGTGATGCTCGTTCTGGCCAGAAAACTCCAGATCGGATTATTACTCATCCATCAGCCGCCCGGATTGTCATCTGCGTTAGTAATTCCGAGTATCTGGAAAGCCCAAGGTTAACCACTGATTAGTATGACACTGCGGTTGTTGGTGCGCTTCGATGGTATTGACTTACGTCATGTCCCAGGCCCGTTCCGCACTGTCGTTGTTGTGGTTAACCGTTCACAATAGGCGCACAACAAACCACCGTGAACGAAGCGAGAGGCCGACACGTTGATGAATTCAATCTGTGCATCAACAGCACCAGCAGCAGCAGCAGCAGCAGCAGCGTCATCACACCAATAAACGAGTCGCTATCGCGCGCGACACTCACAGACAGCAGTTCCCTCGGTGGGGGTTGGTTGAGGAGGGAAGCGTGTGGAGTATATGTGTGTGATATCATCATACCGTAAGCCACCAACAGGTGCTCGATCTTCTCGATATTGTGTTAAACGAAACGAGAGAAAACGATTTCTTATCCATCGGTTTTTGTGCTGTGAAGCTGGTTGAGCTTCCTTCGCTCGGTCATCTCGGAGCGTCGGGAATTGTGGCACGGTGATTAGAATCGTGGAACGCCGATCATGATCCGCGACCACACCTTGTGTTGTCAATAAAAGGGTGTGCTGTGGGACTTTGATCGCACACACATGCCTGACGATGATGATGTTGATGATGATGATGATGATGGGGGTTTCAACCGAAACCGTGGTGGTAGTGACAACACCCCAACCGAGCGAGCTTCACGCATACCTTTTCGCGGGCTGCTGGAACTGGAATGCGTCGCGTTGTGGAACGCCCCACAAGCTGGTGGTGGAGGCGCACAACATGAATTCTCGTTGGTGAGGGGGGCCCTTGCCCCCCGCGGTTGTTGCAAACTGCGGGGACGACTATTTGTTCGTGTTGGCGCGAGATATGGCGCGAGTTGCTCGACCGTGTACCAGCTGGCAGGCTGGCAGGCTGGCCTGCGCTGGTTTGGCCCAGGGGGCGATAGAAGTTATCTGCTGCTGCTGCTGTTACCGCAGCCCGTTATCCACTTTTGGGAGCCCGTGGAGCGTGAAAAGAGCGCACCATATGCGCGAATGTCTACGCCATTATTATTGCATTTCAATTTCAGCATGCAATCCAAGGTTTCTTTTGCCAGCTATTCCCTGATCCAGCTACCAGTTCGATCGACGTTTGCGATTGCGATTCCCTCCCCTCGAGAAGTAATGTGTGCTTCAAGTGCAAAAAGGGACCTTTCTGTGATGCTTCTTAAAATCATAATAAATTAGATCCCCTTCCCTTCCCCGCAGCAGTAACATCGAATTGCTCTTCGGCGGTGGTGGTGAGGGACTCATGTAATGAGGTTCGGTCTCTCCTCTGCCTCTCGGTGTGGTGCCCGGGATCAGCGCACTACACGCCCCAAATGGCCGCAGTGATGGCCTTCCGATGTGATGAAGGAGAAGGTCAATAAATTATACACTCATTTTAATTAAGACCGGTCCGGTTAAATTGACCCTTCTTCTGGCCGGCCTGGCCACATCATCCTGGCCACACAATCGTCCTCTCAAGAAGACGATGAATGCGGACTGCTGACAGCAGCAGTCTTGGCCCTCTTCTCCATCCTAAGTGGCATAATGAAATCGCACTTTGCTCTCTATTCCACTGCTGCCAGGGTTGTCAATTAATTATCGTCCGGTAACGGACACCACCGGACACACTAAATGCTTCATCGACCCACGGATACGACAGTTGAGGCAGTCACTCTCGATACTCATAAACCACCCCCCCCCCCCCCCCCCCGCGCACGTAACCTCGCGCTTGAGCGTAGAATCGGTTAGTGCAGAAGTTCTTTTCTTATTACACAATTGTTAAGTCATCGAGAGCGGGAAGACGACATTGGCGCGTGGTGCCATAATCGGTGCTGGGTTGCAGAACAGTGGCAGAGGAATGGACACACGCTTATAAGCGCATTTAAGCATGTCTAAGCCGGCCGAGGTCATGTGTTTGGTGACATCCCGTTCGTTAGCATATGATGTCATGCAGAGCGCGACGTGATGTGACGAACAACGCAGTCAATTAAGCAATATCGTTCTTATAGGTTGACGGCATTCTCAAGACGGTTACTTGGCTTTGGAATGGTCGATATGATGTGGTATGATCTGTGTGTCATAGTTGCGTATCGGTAGGTCAAAAATGTAATTCTGTTTTTAGATAGGGGAACCACCGAGCTGTGCTGGGGGGTGCCTTTAATAAACAACTTCTCGATCGCCCTGTCAAAAGGTGTCCAATGTGTCGGAACGGCGTACGGTGACGTGCCTGTGGTCAATGTAGTTTTGCACATATGCAGAGCATGGATCGCTCTCTTTCTCTCTCTGCACATGATGATGGGGCGCATATGGCGTGTCTGTGGTTGTGTGCCCTCGAACGACTTCCATTTGAGACGAAGTCTAACAAATTGAGCACAGCATGACCTCCGGTGTGCCGGTCGGTGGGATGGCGACATGGACGCATGGACTCTGCTTGGAATGGGGTGTGTTCGTTGAGACGCCTCAATAACTATCGTCTTGCTGGTACTGCTGCTGCTGCTGACTGCAACCATTGATTGGTGACTGGTGGTACAGCGGTCGTGTACATACTGTCACGTATGACAATTCCAATTTATTTGCCATTGTTTGGAATCGAGCGTACGACGTCCTACATTTTTGTATCTGTAGTCGCGTCCCCATCGTTGTCGTTTGGTTTAATGTTTAGCCGACGAGACCCCACTCGAGCATCATCGTTCGCGCGCGAGCGACCGCCACAAGAACAGGAAATATGGCCGTGCATTTTACCATTCCGTGGGTTGAGTGGCCCGACGACCATTCGGAGCTATTTGATCACACAAAACGCGCGCAGACTGCAGCGAGCGAGCAGCGAGATTCCATTCCCCGCAAAATGAGACGATATATGCGCCGTAACACATGATGAGCTCTCGGTGGTGGTTCACAAATACCTGTTGAGAAGAGCGCTACATCATCATCATCATCAGTTGGTTTGGTTTGGTTTTTGGGGACTGTACAGCATGCAGAATTGATGAATTCTATTCCACCGCACTCGGCAGACTGGATGGAACCACTTCAGCACGGTTCGTATTCGCACGGTGCGAATGGTAAATTAGTCCTCCGGATAGCAACGAGTGAGTGTTCTTGTTTTCCTGCATGCGGAGCACATCAAGTACACTAGCGCAACGGTTTCGTGGCATATTTGCTTATCATTCCGCGTAAGTCATCAGGCGTGCGCGCGTGATGGTGGTAACCTTCAGAAACAACTTGCTCGACATCAACAGCCACTCACACTCCATCGGTGGTTTGAATAGAGCAGAATTGAGCATCAGCTGGAAGAGCCTTCTTCTACCACGGCTTCTACCACTCGCTTCCAATCCAATTAGAGATAGCGGGGAGTAGCGATCCGAATTTATCCTGCACCGCCGAGCCGGCGAGCGCGACGTTAGCTCGTTACGTGAAGATTCGTCGAATCGGTTATGAAAGTTGTCGGAAAGTTCGCCAACAAATGTCATAATTTTGCAGTGCCAATCACTGGCTGAAGCGGAAGAGGAAACGTAAAGCCCCTTTACTCGCTTCGAATGAGTCAGCAGGAGAAGCCCCCAACGAGATGAGTCAGTAGAATCCTGAGTTGATGATTGTCTATGGCAGGATTCAGGATGTGATGCTTGGTTTGGTTTGGGTTGGTTTGGTGGTTAGGAGCAGCAACGGTCATGCATACGTAACGTTTGAATTTGTTTGGATTGCCTGCCGTTGGTCTCATGAATAAATCATTCCAGGTTGTTGCGGCGTTATGCTAGCTTTTCTCTGGCGTCGATTGCAACTGTTGAAGGGAGGGGAACGTACGGGTGTTCTATCGTTTCCTTCCCTATTTTTTTTTGGGGATGGTATTTCGGTGGGAAAGGGAAAAGTGCGGGTATTAGATTGCGGTAAAATGATCCTCGTCTTTCATTTCTTTATCTGCTCGCTGGGTTCGCAAACCCCGTTGGGCGGGCGGGATGGGGATCAACATAACACTTTGGCAATGACTTTTCGGTGGGTCCTGATAGAGAAGGGTAGGAAGCAAACCATCCCGCTTCTAGGTCTGTTGTTGAATTATTGATCTTTGCTGATGCTGGGTAACCCAACCAGGGCTCTAGCAGTCAGCTCCATCCACTGAGGTTCGCTCCCCTTCCTGCGGTTAAAGGATTCACTGTCTAGGATATTGCGTCCCGTTGTGTTGCCCAAAGTGGTAATTGGTTTGCCGGATAAGACGCTATCGTTGTAACTAATTGGTTTTGTTTGCTTTTTCTGTTTCCAGGTAAGCTCCTTCCAGGATCCTTCTCGCCGGTTGACGCCGGTCGTCGTGACGCATTTGGTAAGAGCGAACCGGTCTGACCTCCGCACTACTCTCGCTTCGTTTAATGGCATCCAGCTATTCGAAGGATGCTGGAATTCGGCGTTTGATCTAATGATAGTCGAGCAACGGTGGTTTGCTATTGTGGCTAGCAAAGGGTTCCTTGAAAGAGAATTGCTTTGAGGAAGTTGCACGGAGCGTGGAAAGGAATCTATTCAACCTGCACCCGACTGCGTTCCGACTTCGGGAGCATCAGTGAAGTTGTTGGAGTTGTTGTCGGAGAAGTTCAAGAAGGTGCTTAGTATTAGCACAGGGTCCCAGTAATGCACCCAGGACTGTGGTACTTGTTCTAGAAGCTCACAAAACAATAGTCCCGGATGTGGCCTCTTTCACTGGGTAACCAACATTTGAGTGGCTTCCAGAACGGAGTAAAAGAGCAAAAGTCGTTGGAATGAAAAACACTAAACCAGTACCAGCGGTACATTCCAGGTCATTATAATCCTTTCTGTGCTTGTCTGAGTCTGTGCACGTCCTTGCCCTTGCACTTTGAGGGCTATTTCCTGG
>NC_064878.1:15012500-15020000 GCF_943734665.1 Anopheles aquasalis
AACTCCGGTACCGTGCTTACATGCCGCCGGCGACGGCAACGGCGACTGGCCTGACTGGTCTGGGTAAGAGTCAAAGAGAAAACAAAGGGAACAACAAATCTCTAAGTCTAATTTTAGAAACTCATTTCGGCAGCCACGGTAGACGCAAGGCGGCAGCATATTTTCGAGGCATATTTGTCGAGTCGCCCGAGGCCTTGTGGATCAGTGAATAACTGGCCGAGTTGAGGACTTGAGTACCACCTCCAGTCCGGCGGTACAGAGTCCATCTGTCGTCGTGTTCGTGTCTCGACGATGCAAGTTTTCAGCGTAAACCCCCGCCCCGAGCGTCTTCTGCATCCGTTTTGTGCGCGTAGTTCCTTGAACCTCCCTTCCCGTTGACGAAGCTAGCTCATGCCTAGACGCTTGCCTGCCACTCATATGGTTCAAGTTCACGAGGTTCTCGAGGAATGCACTGCATTTGCTGATGACGCGTGTCTCAGCTGTTGCCCGTTTCGGCTTCGGAATTCACAAGATGATGTTCCATGCCATGCCGGTCTTCACTTGAATGAACTTCTTCTTAGCGTACTTGCCGCATTATTTTAAGTTCTTCCAATAATCTGGTATTCTTGGATACAGGAACTTACGCATTACCCAGCTCCTAGACAAACTTCACAGTGACACAGGTGATGAACTGGAGGCTGACGAACTTCCGGCAATTTCTTACATTCTTCTATTACTCTGCATTCTTCAACACAAGTAGTGATATACTCCCTTAGCCGCTTGGTTCACTTGCTGCTGCCAGTGGCTGAAGCGTGTTAAAGCGTGCCAGAGTGATCTATTTTCGCACCTTTTCCTGTTCAATGACACGAACCCGATGGACGCTTGATCGCTCTAATCGCCACGATAAAAGGCCACCCCATCGGGATAATGTGGCCTAATGGTGCTATTTTTTCATCAAATTTCCCACCATCAGGCGTTGTGTGTTGCCGTGGCCGTTGGCGTAAATCGCGTTCATTTCATGCTCGAATTTCCCCTGGCACATATATATTCGATGTAAGTTCTCATGTGTGTTCTGGTGTGTGCGTGGGTCCCGCGTTTGTCAATCCCCATCACCACTCTGCTGGCGTTCAGCGGAGCGAAACGTGATGAAACTGGAGTGACGAAGATTTCGAAATCTCTCGTATATCATATTTTTAATTGATGGCGGTTTTATGGCGGCACTTGTCCGCTGCTCTGCATGTGTGTTACTACGGGGTGCGGGAGGCGAGGCGATCACACAAGTACCACATGACACGCGCGTCTAAAATTAACACCGGCCGCGGAAACTCCGTTCAGTGAGATGTCCTGCTGGATCTCGGTGTCATCCGCCCCAACAGGTCATGTGATACGCACCGGGGTTAACGGGGATTCCAATGGAGGACAACAATCGAAGCGGCGCAACAAAATGGATTCAATTAATGAGTTAGCCAAAAACGATACGCGGCACACATGTGGTCTTTGTGACCATTAGTCTGCGGCTAATGTCACTGAGGGCACCACCGGCAGGCAGACAGGGTGTCGATTTGATGAAGTGTGCGCACACATCGATGATCGCTTTGTATCGGCTCTCGAACATTAAGGCCACATTTTATGCTTCGTTACAACAAACAGCAGTGTGCGGCTAACATAATAAATTTGAAGCTCATCCAAATGGCCAGCAGCGCCCAGTGGCCAAAAAGGGGAGGGTCTTGTGTGTTTCTGTGTCTGCGAGAGGGTGAGATATTTTTATTCCCTCACCGTGTGTTTGGATTTGGACCGGCGAAGCAGTTGCGTTGCGTTGGAGTTGGACGTTGATGAGCTGGTCGAATGCGGTGGATTCTAGCAGATGCTGATCCCCAGACACACCCTCGCCGTCACGATCCGTGTATTGCGGGTGGAGGAGGAGGAGGAGGAGGAGGAGCTGTACCAACCCTTCACTACACCCTCTCCCTCGAGTTTCTGGGTGTTTTTGGACGAATGGATCTCATCGGGTGGTTTACCCTTTCGTACGTGGCAACCTCCTCTGCCGTCGCTGGCTGCCTCTGCATTGGTTCGAATTATTTTTAGTGACCCAAAAGAGGGCGACGTGGAGCACATGGTCAATCTCTCGAATGAACCAGAGAGGGTCCGGTCATCAGCTCAGGGTGGATCCATCGTGTTTTTTCTTTCTCTCGTTTAACTCGTCCATCAGTCACCTCACCACAAACTATGTAGTGTGCTGCTTTACTGCTTTTTCCGGGGGTTGATTAGTGTCCCGATCGTTTACCGATACCTTCTGCTGCTGATGCTCGCAAGGGATCAGCACACAGACGCAAGCACACGGCTATCATTTCATTAGCCAGGTGAAAGGATAATAAATTCCATCACCAACCGTCAACAGAAACTGCTACACCCTTCAAACCATCCTCCGGCCCACCTCGTCCTGGCAGGCAAAAAGGAGGATGAGTCTCGGGATTGTTGCCGATTTCCTTATCCACCCACATTTCACACAAGCGGGATGGAAAAGGAAAGGACACACCTACACACAAGAGAAGGATTATAAATAGATCGACAAATTGACACGGATGGCTAGTGGGTCCTAGTAGCGAGTAGCGGCACACACTATAGCGTGTGATGTAAAGTGAATCCAACCCAGCGAGCCTTCGCTATCTTCTATCTCCCTCACTGTCAGTGCTCTTCACGGTTGGATAAATATCAACATCCTTCAAACGGTCCCGGACCGGCCATCGTCATCTCGTCTCGTCTCGTTTCGTCTTCACCTCGCTCGCTGAGCGCCTCAGATGACCCCGCCGTGTAATGGCGGCGTTATGGCTGGAGGAAGAGGAATTTTTCGGGACGACAGACACCAACGAAGGACGATCTGTGCGCGCTTTTCTCGCCTTGTCTCTCCATCTCCCTGTGTCACGATGGCACTAAACAAACCACCCCTTGGAACCGCACAAGCCTAAGAGCACTCAGGACATCCTTTTCTGAAAGTGATTCGATATTGATCGCAGTTTTATTAAACTTTTGTCCCCCTTCGCGTCGTCCTGGTAAGGGGGACCCCCCGCTCGCTTTGGTGGGTCGCTTTGAAGTGCTCCTCACCCTGCCCGGGGCCAGGGCGCGACGTAATTCAGCTGACAACAGCTTTAGCAGCATCGCGGTCAACGCGGGCGGGCTGGGTCCCTGGGGCTCACGATTGTTTGTAAAATTGGTCGTCTTGTCTCGCAGGAGAAGAAGAAGAAGAAGAAATGGCCATGTGCCTAAGAAGTTTTCAGAGGAACAACAGTAGCAGCAGCAGCAGCAGCAGCAGTAGCAGCAGGATATTAATATTGAAGTTTGTCTGAGTGAGCAGCGACCGCGTGAAGACGGCTGTGTTGAGTCCTGCCTTCACCGGAGTGGGCTGGGGGTCTGAGAAACTCGTCAGCTTGCGGTTTTCGTCGGTTCGTTCGCTGCTGGGAGCTGGTGGCTGGGACCTTTTAGAACAATAATTGATGAAGCAAAACGTAGTCCTTGTGTGGTCGTGGAGGAGGGATGGAGGGGACTAACCCTAGTAGCACCAGCCGGAGCATCAGAGCAAAATGATTGCGAGGTTTGTTTTGTTTTATAATTTATGAGCGGATTTCGTTGGTGATTGGTGAGTGAAGGTGGTTATAAAGGCCGCGCTTTATCTGGTCTCGCGAATCACGCCCGCGGTTCACCCTCTCTCTACACCTTTTTAGTGAGCAGGGGCGGCACGCAGCTGTCAACAATCAATTAGCAGCAGCCAACGGCAGCAGCCAGCATCAGCATCAGGCAGTCCGAAGTTGGCAAAAACCGTTTTGTCGAAGCGCAAACGATGATCCATGGTATGGCGATGAGGCCAGGGCTATAGAGCTGCTGTGCAAATAGACGCACACAGACAGCTCGAAGCGTGCGTGCGAACCATCATCCCACCGAGGGCTCACGCGGTGAATCTCTTGTGTTCGTTCCCTAGTCACGTACCGCCGGGGGGTTTCGTGGAACGTCGTATCATCCACACTCCACACTAAACCGCATCGATCCCTCCGGACAGGGGAGACGGTGAAGGTTTTGGGTGGTGGTTCCGCGTGGGGAACACAACAAGGATCGTCTTGCCTGACGCCGTGGCGCGTGTGAAGTCATCGCGTTGTGTCGTGGTGGTGGTGATGCGTGGTGTCTATGAATTGACACTTCCTCCTGTAATGGCAACATCTTCTGGATTGGCCTTCGATCGATCGATAGATCGATAGATCGTTCGTAACGTTCGTTCGTAGCAGGCACGGATTGCGAATTATGATTATGTGCTCGCGCGTGTATGCGTATCCGATTGTTTAATCAACGTTAATGATGGCTTGGGAAAGCGCTGCTGGTTCGCATCTTCTGGATCCACTTCGATGACACATCGTTTGCTGCGTTACTGCTGCTGCTGCTGTTGATGGCAAACGACGACTCCTCGCAGTCGTTTGGATTTAGTGCCAGCGTTCTCATCGTCGTCGCAGTCCTGGCGAGGATAATTATTTTCTTATTTGTATTATGCTGCCAGGCACGACGATGATGATGATGGAGTGAGAAGCCAAATGAACTAGGCAGAAGCTGAAAGTGTAACTTCATAAATACTTGAGAACAAACTTCTCTCGCTCATCGCAGAGGGATGAGGAATGCTGAGAGCAACGCTGAGATGAGCAGCCTCCACGCTAATCCGCATCGCGATGGCGAAGTGCGAAAGAAGCTCCCTTCCCACCCACTTTAAGACACTCAAATACGTCAAACAAAGCAGCATCTTCTGGTTTTCCGAGCGCACGCAGCATAATGTTTATCGTGCTCGGTGTGTCGTTTGTTTCTTCAGCTTAGCCACCGACAAGAAGCTGCCAAGGAAGCCCTGTCACCTATAAAACGCCATCGCGATATGCTAAAAGCTTTGTTACTTCTGCAAATCCTTAAACACACGTTCGTTCGCCTTGCTGAAAAAAGGAGCGCGAGTTTGCTCCTTCAGGTGACAGCAAAGTGTCTTCGCTTGTTTGGTGTGAGTAACAGCCAGCCAGCGGGTGAACACAGTTTTTGGTCGCGAGGCACCAGGCATTCGCGTCGACGCGAAAGCCGCAACAACGCCTTGTTGACGATGAGTCACAGCCAGGTTTGTATAAATCTTGGCAGCACCAACAGGCCAGCGGTGTGTGGAGAAGGAAAATTTAATATTGTCGTCAAGGGCACGTGGGGGCTTGCTTGTTGGTCCCGGCAGCGGGCGCCACCCGGCACACAACACCCCGACAAGGCCAATGAATAAAATTTTCATAAATTACATTCCCGTCTTACACCTGTGAGTGCGACTGAGTGTGCGACTGAACAAATGATTCGCAAACCAGCGTGAAACAGAAGAGCCAAACACCACCATCTGGGTTCAGCACGTGGCACGGTCCAGCTGAATCCTGTCTGCCTACCACACTCGAAAGCAACAAGGACAGCGCTGCATCAGCTGGACACAACAACGCAACGACGGCTGTGTGGTGATGGCTTGAAGCCTCTGTGGCTTAGTTTTCTATTAGCACCGTGCACAGTCTCAGTCTCGCGCCTCAAGTCTCGTTTTCCACCAGGATCGCCACCACCTCATGCCACTTTACGCTGAAAAGGCTCAACAGTTTGCCGGCACGGCACGGTGCACGGCCAAGACAACGGACTCAATCGAGTGTACTAATTCGATGATAATTAATTGGCCCCGATGGGTGCTGCTTTTCCTTGTCCTCTTTTTTTTCTCTTTTCTTTTTCTTATCCCACCGTCAACATTCAATTTGCCTTTTTTCCACTCGAACGGTGATGATAAGGCGATGGTGCTGCTACTCGATGCTTGTAAGTGCTTTTCGCCTCGTTATCGACAGATTAGCGCGTCAGAGGAAGGCGTCCTCCTGTGAGGATCTTGTTTTGTTTTGCTTTTCCATCAAGCAAAAGGAGCAGGATTTGGTCGGTAAAAGGATTTTCCTGATCAATCCACGACGTCATTTTTCGCCTCAAATAGAGATGTTAATGACGACGTGCTATGCCAGCGGGAGTGTCAAGGACACGGTCAGTCTGTCAGTGCGTCTCGTGGTCATAAATCACTTTCGGATACGGAGCAGAAGTGTGGAGCCAGTGCGCGGGAAAACGGATATCCGGGCTTGAATAATTTCGTTAATGTGGACACATTCACGCCTGGGGCCGGCCAACACGTCATAGCCATCAGTCTGTTCTGTACGTCATCGTCATCACCATCATCGTCATACGTCACACAGCTGGTTGAGAGTAGCAGCAGCAGGACCACCAGGATTTGGGGACAGAGCAGACGGTAGGAAAGGATGTCCTCCGGTGGTGTCCCGCCAGTGAGTGACGACAGCTGGTTTTCAGCTGAGTGAAGTTTCGTACTATTTCGCCGCACAAAAGGGGTGGGGGAAGAGGAACCGCACCGTCGTCGTTCTTCGCCGATGAACGAGAGCCGGAAAGTCATCAATTTTGCTGCTACGGATTCTGACGTATGATCCGGAACAGAGCTCCATGTGACAGGGGGGATCCATGTTGCGGTGCAAATTTTGCGCCAAAAATAAACTCCGGAAATTGTGCTGGTGGTGGAGTGCCAGGTGCTGGGGTGCTGTGTTCTATCGGAGTAATTAATGGGTCACATTAGTTCTTGTTTGATCGAGAATGGGGAGGGGGATAGCACTTCGGCGACCAGAGAGTGAGGCCAAGGTGGGTGGCAGGAGGAATCGCCACCGAAACGACCCAAAGCGCCGCCCCGTTGGTCGTTGGCCAGCGCCATAATTTTTCCTAAACGGCCTTTCGAACGCCCCTCAAAAAACCCGGGCTCTAGGTACTAGTTGTTGGTAAAATTTTATGCTCAAAATTAATGGGAACATTCTCCTACATCTCGCGTACACCTGGATCTTGTGGAGCACAGGAAACCGAAGTACTGCGGCCATGCTTTGCCGGGAGGAACTAAGGAGAAATTCCTTCAAAAGCTGAGGAGCGGCTAGAGCAGCGTCCCTCAGTGGTCACGCGGCGCGATTCAATGTTTACCATCGACCGGACGGTTGGGGGCAAGCAACTTCGAAATCATCATCCCTTGGACACTTCCTGTCCAGATGTGGTCCCGGAACAAATGGTCGGTTCTCTCGCTCGCCGGGCAAGGCGTCATTCTAGCATCTAGCGAAGATAAACTTGTAAAACTCAAGCGCATACCGTCGTCGTCGTCGTCGGTTGTTGTTGTTTGCCAGCAGGAAAAAAAGGGATGACAAAATTCTGTCGCCATCTGTCGACCATAGTCCGAACGCCTTGGAGTCAAAGCCGAACTCACCGGAACATTGACTTCCGTTCAGCGGTTCAGTTCACTCGGTGGAGATGGATTGAAGTCGCTGCGGACCAGTCTAAGCGATTGCTTAACATTTCCAAGTATTCCCCCACTAACTGGCTTGGAGTTGCGTCGGCACCATAACAGATGAACTCCTCTGGTTGGTACCAGGTGCGTTGGCAGCTAAAAATATGGAATTTCTCCAAAATTAA
>NC_064878.1:15025000-15032500 GCF_943734665.1 Anopheles aquasalis
TTCGGGGGCCAGTCCGGAGAGTCGCGTGATGAGGATGCTCGGCGAACGACAGTCAGTCAAGACGAACTGCCGGACGGCGAACCGGATCGTGTGCCACTGGTTTGGCAAGAGGAGTAGCAGCGTATGAGTGGCAGGGATGAGATTGGCAAGTGCGTTGCATATTAGCATGTAAGATGTGTGTCTCCCTGTGTTGATGATGGTGTGCAAGCACACCATGTAAGAGAGATCAGCGCGTGGGGCAATGACGACGATCAGCATGGAAAGGTGTGAGAGATGGATCGGAGTTGTCGATGAATGAAGAAGGGTTACTAATAGGAAGGACAGATAGGAAACGAAAGACGCAAAAACTAACTAAAACAAACAGACACACAACAAACCGAACACTACATTACAAACCGCGAGCAGATCATTGTTACTTTACATTGTTATTCTTTTTTTTTATATTAATAATAATGATAATAATATTATTTTTCTGATACTACACATCCCGATACACGTACGCGCGCACGTTAAGCAAACCGGCTAGGTAGTGTTACAATAGTATATTATTTTAAAGCTATTCCTCTAAGAAGAGGAAAGTGGATGGGACGAGCCCGAAAATGGCATGATCGGTGGCCGCCACCGTTCGTCGATCGATCTGGCGGGATCGCTCGCGTCGTCATCGTAGATCGTCGCAGAACGCGAACAAGGATTTGTGGATTTGTGACGATTGCAATACTGTTTACGTACTATTTGTTTTTATTCTTTTAAAAAAAAATAATCATCTGTATTACAATTATGCGAAAGTGTGAGCGAAGCACACATGAACACACAGACACACACAAAACACACACTAGAGTTAGTACGAACCGCCCCTGTACCCAGTCTAAACCAATCAGCAGACAGTCGTGTATTAACTACATCCGGGGCACTGATTGACACCGAACTTCATCTAAGTATACACCATCCATCATAGAAGGAATAGAGATCGAAGCGTGCGGTGGCGCGGAGACGATGCACGATAAGGATTTTATAGTTCAATCTAGCTTTTTTACAGACAAATCGAAGCATATTAGGCAAGAGAAAGTGGGACGAAACCGACTCTCGAGCAAAATAAAATGAAACATATTCACCAATCACAAACCAGCGCGAAAAGCAGTAGTGAAGGAGCAGAGGAGGACTACACGTGTTTGCTACCTACCAGAAGTGGTTTGCCAGCGGCTGGTATACGAAGGCACGCACCGAAACCGTTTTGTCAAACCCACGCTACTCCATCCTTCGGGTTTCGCAAAGAAAGCGTAAGTGGAGAGTCGTGCACGTAGTCCGAAAGGGGAGAACGTCCATAGGTCTACAGGTGAAATGATGAAAACAGAAAGCACCGGGAGCAGGACGACAGCAGCAGGTAAGCGTAAGCTTATGCGCATAGGTAAATGACACTCAAATAGCTTACCCTACCCAAAACTAGTTTGGAAAAATATTAAGCACGATATGGTAAGGAGACACAAAAAATTCGCTATACAGCAGCAGCCAGAACCACGTACATACACTAAGCAAAACCACGAGTATAGTAGCATGTAACATAATAGCAAACAAATGTACAGTTTTATACTGCATTCGAAATAATAATAATGATCAACAGAGTAGAGGAGTATGGGAATGTACTATTCGTGTATCAGATAAAAACAAAAAAAAAATGGCTGCATCGGATCCTTGATAGAGCGTCGATAGCAGCATGGATGTGAATGAAGTAAAAGCGCGCCAGAGCATTCGCAACCCGCAATTTAATCATATCCTGCAAAGAAAAGAAGGGACAGAACGGAGAGAGATGCATTTGAACTTGTTGGTCAGTTTTATGAGCTTCAAGTTTTGCTTTTTATCACTCCTATCGCCGTACCACCTCCCCCCTCCACGCCATATCACACATCAGTTGGTGCATGCGAAGGGCTGCGCAGAGGGCCTACTGTGTTTCCTGCGCTTTTGGATTTGATTTTTCAAATGCTCCTTTGACCCATTCGACTAGCCATTCGAGCGCGCAGCCATTCGGGGATGGATGTAATTCCGCTGTTGTTTGGCACGAAAAGACTGACGTGAGAAATGAAGAAATAACCACAAAAAAAAGAAGGGGGAAATGATATTTTTGGCATGGAAATCGCAGCACACATACGACTACAATAAAATGGCGCTACCTTTGGGGTGAGCAAGAAAAAAAAAACAATTCTACAACCTACCTCTTTGACAACCGCGTGGAATGGGGGGCCATTTTGGAGCATCTTAAAACCCACTCTCTCTCTCTCTCCCCCTATCTCTTTGCTTATTATCCCTCCAAGTTTCAGCTGCCTGCAACTGCCTCGGGGTAGATCCACGGTCACACATTTAGCGAGCTTTCTTGTTTTCTAAAATATGCTTACATCGCCACTGGATATATACTCTATTTCCATTTGCGAAACGCTTCTGGCAGTTAGACAGGATTAGGAATTTCTGGTGCCCGTGTCTCTTACATGTCCTTTTACACATGCTCTTAAGGTGTAAATTATGACGCAGATATTTTTATACCATACCGTATTGTCCACCGGGTAGGGAATCGGCCGCTGTAGAACCAAGACATACACAGAACCGAACGGCTCATGGCGAACGGAGTAGCGCCCTAGTGGAGGATGATATTTTTGCTAACACAGCACAGCAGTACGGCAGAGTAGCCATCGATCGACAGAAGCCAGGTTCGTCCAAAAAAGGGCTGGCTACTAATTGGTGACGATGTGTTTGTGTGTCCGTGTGTCCGTGTGTATGTGTTTTGGTGTGACTACTTTTTAAGGAAATGTGTCACCGCGTCCTTTAGCGTCCTGCAACCTCCGTATAGTAGAGTCCGGAAGACGGCCAGTCTTCTCTCGAAAGCTCATTTTTACATCACCGAGAATGGTGAGATCGTTGACCAACCAAGCTGGAGGAAAGGATTTAGTGTGGCACCTGGATACATATTAGCACGAACAGCACGCAGAGCAAGCACCAGGGCAAAACCCAGAACACTGTACAGTATTGTAAAACTGGCAGTACAGCAGTGGCAAGGATAGGGCAGTGCGAACGGTCACTAGGGGGCAACTGTATATAAAATGAGACACACCCATAAAAAACAAGGAACCAGACAAACAATGGCATCAATAGAATGGGATAATGTAGAGGAAGCAAGTGTCGATGAATAAAACAGATGTTCATATATATATACTTATATAAATCTATATAAAAATACAAAAAAAAAACACATGACTTGTCTTAAATAATTCATTTTCTGTTAGGTTTCTTATGCACATGATTTTAATATTACTTACCCGGTAAATCAACCAATAATTTTTCGGTTTTGAAAGCCTTTTCTGTTAGTATTATTTATGAGCTCAAAGGCAGAGTTCTTCGCAAGAATTCGTAGAATAAAGAATTAAGGGGACACCATGTAAGGATGCTTATTCCTCTGCCTTCGGCACAAATCGGACCAAAATTTGGGATGAAAATTAAACTTTTATTGCAAATATTCGCTGTCGGTGCACCGGCGGAACACCAAAAACCGAAGTATCGAATGTAGCGAGGTTGCTAGTTTAAGTTTGCTATGGTCCAGTTTATTTCGTTGTCGTTTCGTTAGGTGACCGCCATGAGTGTAGTCAGCATCAAGATAGACTCACTTTTTGCACATGGCTGACACATAAATCCGCTGCCTTTAATTACAACTCACATAATTCCGTCTTTGCGAACTTTGGGCAACAGATGCTTTGGGAAACAGAAAATCTTGAATGCTGGGTGCTACTAGCTTTGTAAAGATATCAATCGGTTGGGCGTCGGAGAAACTGTACTCGTATTTGATGAGTAGACCATACAATTGATTGTCACACACTAACGGAAGGGAGCCTGCCTCAAAAAGCCCCGTACCTTTGCTCGCACTGGCGCATTGTATTCTGCAAAAAGAAAGAGGAAAAAGTTCGTCTTCATCCCCTTCACGACGCCTCCCGGAAACGAATTCCACGGTTATGCTGGACTCACGTGGAAGGTTGAGGTTTCAATCTTGTTGCACAATCCTGATCGGTGACCAGTTGGTATTGGATTCGATTCATTGGTGCACTCGAAGTAGAACTAAAGATGAACACTCCCCATCCAATAACAAAACAGCTTACGGGGTTTTGGGTAAATGCGGTAGTCCGTATGTCAATGGGTTGCACATTCGGCAAGCCGGCGAAGGTGCCATTAATGGTCACAATGCCCACATCGTTGTCGAAATTCGTCGCATTGTACTGGGGGTGTTTTTGATAGCTTAGAGACATGAACAGAGTTCCTGCGCGCCTTACGGCATTACCAACATAAACGCTAATCTGTGGAAAGAGATGCATGGAAACCAATAAGTTAGCGCTCTAGTAGTCTAGGAAGGTTTTGTTTGTTGGCGCTGGATGAATTACCTGTACACCTGGACCGGGGTTTACAGCCGATATTGTAGTGAGGACCTGAGTGTCGCTGATAATAGCACCATTTCCTGAACCGCCGTCCCCGTATTCTAGATACGCTGCGTACGGATAAGCGGCGATATCAGTGACATCGGTTACCGTTTGAGCCCTGGCAAACTGTGCACCGTAGAGCACGACCAGCAAGACAAGCTTCACACTTTGTTTCATCTCGATAGTATCGGGCACTACTGATAGCGACTGATGAAATGAAGGGAGAATCGGTGGCTGTTTTATATGAAAATCCGATCGTGCGATTTCAATTGTTTTGAACCTCCCAATAACCTCTCTGTGGCATTGCAAGTCGTCTGTATGCGATACCACGCCTTGGATGGCTCGTGTTCTCATGACACGAATCTGCCAAACACTTGCCACTTGCGCAAACGCTGCTACAGTAGATGGAGCCTACAGGAGGATGTGTTTATGAGAGAAATTTAGAGCTCTGATCAAGGTTCGACTGGACTTGCCTCAAAATAGAACGATGAATTGATTGAATGATCTCTTGAAAGTCCTATAGAAAGCTGTACAGATCAGAATCAACTTTCATCACCGAACGGTTACGTAGCAGGACGTCCCCGTGGACGATCGCTACGTTAAACCATTGGCCGCCCATCGAGTGTCGTGGCATGATTGTGGCAGAATGAAATTAAGAAATGCCAAACGTCCTAAACGAAACCGCGTGTTATCTGTTATACTGTTGGAACAAAACATTCGGAAGATTCGGACCAAAAAAACTCGTCGCTGTCGCGTACTGAACCGATGACCGATGGAATTATCGCCGGTCTGGCGCAGATTACGCTGTTTATGGTTTTTGTCATTGCCTGTGAACTTATTGGTAGTTGCAGAACACTCGTAAAACATAGTTGGTCATGATATGCCTCGCCGCATTACCCGAGTGTAAAGGAAAAGCGTAATGTTATCATGTGTGGGCCCTTGGAACCGCTGGAACTAGCTAAAGACGGTTGAGATGTTTTTTAATCGAGTTCCTTTGCCATTGCAAGTCGTCTGTATGCGATTCGGTACCACCCCATGGCCGTCTCGTGTCAACCTTCTTCTTGCTAGACGAATCTGTCGGAACACTTGTGCAAACTGTAGTATGTTTCTGTCCCTCTCTCTCTCTCTCTCTCTCTCTCTCTCTCTCTCTCTCTCTCTCTTTCTTCCATTTATCTCCTTTAAATGAATGTAGGGTTCCTCTACTTGTAGACTAAAATTAAACTCTTTGATTAGTTTTTTAACTTAAAATGAGCTCAGATGCGCGCAGCTCCTCGGCGCTCTAAGATCGGGTTCAATAATGGTCGCTTGTCCCCGCGGTGGCTAGGAATGGTTTTGGTGTATTTACTTTAACTGTTTACGTTCGTTTCTGACCGTCTTTGGAGCTGAATTACGTGTGTTTGCGGTTAAAAAAAAGTAGAAAACGTTTATTTCAAATAAGCAGACGTTAAGCACGCGTCTTATATGGCTGCATACTTTTCGATGAATATAAAGAACGCACCCAGAATGATGAGCTTTCGGTGCTTATTCTGTAACTTGCGATTACGATGGCCTCTAGGCGATGATTCATTTGGTTCATTTTGTGTTCATTTTGGTGTTCACGATCGCCTGCATGTCGAGTGCATTTTTATTCTGTTTTTTTTTCTTCACACATATAAGGACGGGCGAGCCGTATGTTTATAGTATTCTGTTAATACAAAGTTTTCGTTTTGTTTTCTAATGACTTACCTAGAGCAGGGTCCATTGTCGATGCGACTTATCTTCTAAATACGCTGCGTACGGATAATCGGTGATATTAGTGACATCGGTTACCGTTTGAGCACTGGCAAACTGTACACTGTATAGCACGACCAGTACGATAAGCATAACACTTTGCTGCATCTCGATACTATTGAACACTTTTGTCGACGACTCGTGAATTTAACGAGAACCAGTCGCAAATTTGTATTAAAATCTCAACATCGCATTTTATCCGAACGAACCCCGTGATCGAGTATTGTAGAACATTCGCACCCCTGCCACTTGTGTAAATATTTTTTAACGAAGTACGTGAATTGCAGACAGCTAGTTCAATGCCAGGCGGACGAGCTGCATAAAAAAAAAGTATTACCCGAGGAATATTTTGGCATAAAAAAACGAGCAAACTGGCGAACTGATACATTGTTATATCTGATTGTATCTGATAGGCCAATTTGATGTTGTTCAAACGCCTTTGACGGGACTTGGGTGAGAAAGGGGAGTCCTGGTACGATGGTAATCTGCTGGATGATCTATCGCAGGATTCTCCTACTCGTTTACTGTAATATCAAGTACCACCATTAGCAATACGTGGGTTGTCGCAAAGTAAACAGGACTTTTTCCATAAGAACATTTCTGGTGGAGCTACATTAATGTGCGAATTTTTGTTAGAAAGGTGCATCTTTTAAGCACTTTCAGTCCAAATTTCATGACATTTGGTCCACTAGAAGCAAAGTAAATGGCCCGTAAAATGTGACCCGTCGATGTGACGGCGCATTTTGGGCGCAACAAGCGCCAACTCCCTTCTTCACGATGTTCTTGCACAATCCGACGAATATGATGCATTGAACATCTCAAAACATCAAGATAATATTAGGCAGTAACCGTTTGGCCCGGTCATTTGTTTTTAATTTGAGAAAATATCGCACTCATTCGATGCTTCCAGGCGTAATCACGGATTTGGCTTGACCGACATGAAGGGTGTGGTTGGGCTCTTCACGATCGGTTTTAAAACGCGTACACTCCTCATAAACTTTGCCATTTGATAGACAATCACCACCACAAACTTATTACATCAATCCGGCAAACGTTTTATCGAGTTTAAAAGCTAAACTTGATACTTGATAAACTTGATATTAATAAGCAGTTGACACAACCTGTACCTCTAGAGGAATTTGTATTTCTAAACATGAATTAAATCATTATAACTAGTTCTTTACGGTCCTAGTATTTGTTATACAAAACTGAGACTTGCGGGGATACGGAGAACCTCAGTGCCACTGTTGCTACCCGTAATATCATGTGCATGGTTTGCTTA
>NC_064878.1:15042500-15050000 GCF_943734665.1 Anopheles aquasalis
CGCCATCCGGTGACGACATCGTTCCACCAGCTGGACTGCCACCACTGTCAACGCCACTGTCCTCCAGTTTCACCAACGATCGTCGCCTCCGACGGTGCTCTCCATCTCCTTCGCGATAGTAGTACATTGTCATTGTTGTCGTCGTTCGTTCCCACAAATGGGCGCACGGTACCGGTTGTGTCGCGGTCACTACTAATGGTTCGCTTTCGATACCGAGTTCGCATTGTTTCGCACCCTTACACCCTTACAACGAATCGTCACGAACTATGCGGTTGTTCCGTGCTGTACTGTGATTGCTGCAAAGAAAGGCCTCGTTGTTTCAAAAACCACCGATTTCCTCCAACCGGCCGCGGACACTTTCACACGCGAAGACGCGGTTCGATGCGCTGCGTTGGAGTGGTACACACGGAATGGCGCGCGCGCGCGCGTGTCCGCTTCCTCTTCAGCGAGCAGAGGGGCGGCCACCGTACGGCCTAAGAATGTGTCGAAGAGGGAGAGAGCGAGAGCGTAAACGAGTGAGAGGGCGTTTTGTTGGAAATTAATTCCGATTCCGAGGTGCTCGTCCCCTGGAGGATCAAATGTCCCACACGATCACACCGCACACCAAGGACCCAGCTTAAAGGATCCCAGCTTTAAACGAACTCCATGACACTTCCGTCGATCGAATTCTATTTGTTGTGAGCACGTTCCGGTCGAAGTGGAACACAACCACTGGCACTGCTACCGGAGCCGTCCCAAATGCCCAAATTCGTCTGAAGCGACGACAGGTTTTGCTATCCAGTCACAACCACCAGTGGCCTGGATAAGGCCACTGGCGGGACGGGAACACACTCGACTGTTCGTGCTCGAGGGTCAGGAATTGCGCATGAATCCGCACACGGAACAGGCTGGTTCGGTCCAGGCAGGGGACTTATCGAACCTCGAACTTGATAAAACTTGAAGTCGCAGCGCGAGTGCGCACGGATTGGTATGTCAGGTGGAACGTGCGTGCTATCTACGCGCGGGTCGCGAGAGCGATAAGATACCTGGTCTGGCGGCGCGTATCGATCGACAAAGGCGAGGTTAGTTTGCGCACAAGATGACTCATCTCGTGGTGCGCGAAGGCGCGAAGAAAAAAAACCAACTCACATTACGGGTGAGAAGGCGACACGTGAAAAGTGTGAACTGTATCTTATCTCTCTGCCCGCGACAGAGCTCGTGGGCTGTGGGCTTAGAAAAACAGATTTCCCAATTGGTTCGGTTATATACCCGACCAGGAAGATGAAGAGTGGCCACAGAAGCCATTCTTGAGACCTAGAGAAGCCCTACTAAATGCACGCAATATACACTCATGCGGCTGTTGGGTTTGTGCTCTCACGCGGCCATTGCAGTTTACATCATCGACTGCATCTAGTGCCGGCAAGAGCAACACATTACCTAAGTTCTGTTTCTCGAACCAGGCAGTAAAGGCGGCCGCCTCTCAAGACAACACAAACTGTTCTCACACCTGCTCCAGTGATGCTGTGCTGCTCTCGGTTGCAGGTTATTTGCGCAAAAAAAGACAACCAGTGAAGGGCGCGATCGCGTTGCGTTACTCGATCTTCCCAGGCGTCGTGTGTGCAATGTAACTTCTTGCAACCTACGACGAGATGCATGGCGCGATGCTCTGCACCCGCTTAATTAGATCACACAAATCAACATCATCTTAATCCCCCACTGAATCTGTTTAATTGCATTTTCTCTCATCGGACCCCGAAAGATGCGCTTCGAGAGTTGATGCGCTGAACGAGATGCGTTTGTTTGTTGCTTCGCTGCTGCTGCTGCTGCTGCTGCTTCAGTGCTCGATCGTGTTTGATCGTCAAGAGAGAGAGTGGTGAAGAAGAGGCACCGCAACCGAATTCGCCGAGAATTTGAAGATGTTTAATGACCGAGAGGTGTGTTGTTCTTGGAGGAAGAGAAGGAGGAGAAGCCACCACGATCATCAGTGTTGCATCCATCCCATTATCACTCTTTCGCTTTGATCCACGATCTCTCTCTCTCTCTCTCTCTCTTTCTCTCTTTTGGTCTCCCTTGGCCTCGCTTGGCCTCTTGGGCTGGAGTGCACTAACTAGCGGATTGTTTACAAGGGTCGTATATCCTCCAATCATCTCCTCGGTTGCTGCTGCTGTCGATGGAAACCAAATTGTTTGTTTAACACACGCGTACATCCTCCCTTCACGCTCGCTCTCTCTCTCTCTCTCTCTCTCTCTCTCTCTCTCTCTCTCGCTTTGCTCTTGTCTCCACTCGTCCGCCTCGTCGTCTCGACTTCCAGCAAAACACTTGCCCAATTCACACGCTCTCCAAATGTCCAAAAAAACACGAGAAACATGTGCCAAGCCACATCCTGGCAGAGGAGGAAGACTTCCGTTCGCCTGATTCCCTTTTCAAATCACACTTCCGATCGGATTGTTGTGTTTTTCTCCCTCTTCCTCCTGTTTTGGTATTCCGTTTCGCACTTCCGGCCTTTGTTTCGCTTCTTCACAGTCACGCAGACACAGCCAGGACACACCCTTGACCAGGGACCGGAAGCTGGAGCAGCACAAAAAAAAAACACACAAAAGCAAGGATCTGCGAAAAACACGAACACGAACAGATCCTCGATACTCCTTGTTTCGCTTCTTTCACGTTCCAGGACACCTGAAGCCAGGCCGATCTCGGTGAGAATACGACCTCGACCCTGGACGAACCTGCCGCCATAAATCCTGGTTGAAAATCACAAAGAAACACGCACAGCTGAATGGCGGTCCATCGGCGTAGAAACTGCTGCACTTCGCACGTCACGTCCGATGCCTCAAGCCAACGGAATTGCATGCTGACCGCCGATGACGTCGATGACGCGATGTGCAGCAATGTGCAGCACGAGAACCACCGATGGTCAGTCAATGCACCAGCACCACGGAACCAGGAACGAAACGCAACGAAACGGTATAGCGGCGTTGTTGTTCCGTTTGGCGGAAAACCGGAAAAGTGCGCGAGCGTGCGCGCCTACCGGAACACCAGCGAAAGGAACAACTGCCGTCTGGATTGGATTGGTGTGGTCCGTTACTCGGCCGGTGTGCGAAACGCACCACTCCACGCCACGCCAAACAGTTTGGGGTCCATCGTCGAATCGGCCCCATAAACCGCGTCGTCGAACGTTGAACGAGAACTGAACTACAACCACCATCGGAGCGTGCGGTGTGGCCGCGGTGTGGCGCAAACAACAACCATAACCACCACCAACCATCGCTGCCCCCTCAGGGGGGTTTGTTGGCTCTCTTGGCGCGCGCGCGCGGACGCGTGGAATGTGCGCGCACTTGTTGTTGTATGTGGCAGAGAGAGGCTGGCTGGCTGGCTGGCTGGCTGAGGTGTTGGCTACTACACTCTTACTACGCGCATCGTGGAGTAGTAGTATACGTTTATGCCACACCGTGTGATCTCTCTCTCTCTCTCTCTCCCTTCTGCTCTCTTTCGCTCTAATTGTTACACCCCTAAAAACGATGATACATCCCAGCCCTGCTCCGGACCCAAACACTAAACGATGCTCTGTACACACGAATGATGCTGCGAGAGACGCACCAGTCGATCCCAGATGAACAAACGGACCAGGGGATCCATAAATTGTGTTTTTAGAGCTAGCAACCGACCCTCACGGAAGGTTCAGATTGAGTAGCTTTATTTGAATATTTATTGGGTGGCCATAATTTCGGGTGGCGGCACAGACTGAAGGTTCTCACGGATGACCACGGTGGCACGATGGCGTTCTTATGTCCGCAGCACCCTGGTGCATGGGAGATTCTCAGCGCGTTCTCGGCGCACGCTAGGTAAACAACACAAGCGAGCGGCCTATGTTGCAACGGCGGACGGCGGAGTACGCAACCGAAGCGACGCCAGCCCAACAGGCCAGACCATATCGCAGGGGCCAAAAGATCACTTCATCAAAAAAGAGTTAGTACGCCGCCTAGCAGCACTGGAGGAGATGCAAGCGAACGCAGGAAGGATGTAGCGGTTATAAATATCTGGGACCGTATCCGCCGGCTACGGGGCCAAGGCAACGATGTGGCGATGCGAAATGTGGATGCGACGAAGAAAGCATCGCGCGCATAATTGAATCCCTTTGCTGGCATGCGCCTGTCTCTGTGTTAACAGATCGGTTTTATTATCACTTTACCGAAGCAATTAACGGTACCGGGCACTGCACACCGAGAAAGGTACTTTTTATGATCTTCTAACACCGGGGGGGTGTGAGGCATAAGCGTCAATAAAAGAATGCTTTCCGATGATACTCCTGGTGTGCGCCATGCTGGCGATGACAATAAATGGTCTGCCACCAAAAAAACACACGCCAGCAACTGCCATTAGCAGTCCACCGTCTGGAGGTGGAGGGACACGTTCGTCTCTCCTGGGTACCAGCAAAGTCCACCCCATCTCTAATGGATGTTAATTTCTTCCAATAAACCTCATCCCCGTCATCGAGCGGGTGGCGAACCCCCTTCTTCTCTGTGTCTCTCCGTGTGATACCGGAAGATGTTTTTAAATTTTTTTTTTTCGTTCAAAATTATCTCCTCCACCATCGCTCGAACGCGCTGTTGTGTTGTGAGATGCGATGCTCTCGTTCTTTCTCTTGCCACTTCCTGCCTTTCTACTTGGTTTTTGTGGATGCCCGAAAGATAGCGCCCCTGCCGGCAAGTGCCAGATGATGTTGCCGCGGCTGCGACGCATTTGTCGCATTTTATGGCCTCCAAAAATTTCAAAGTTCACCACCACTTTCCTCTCGACTCGGCGCACCACTGCCACTGCTACGGCAGACTAGAAAAAGAAGAGGACAAGCTTAAGCGAAAAAAAAAACAACACCAAGATACCAACTGGCGTCGACCCTCGGTTTGTGACCTTCACGAATGTGCTGCTGCTCTCCTCTGTGCCAAGTGGATTGTGCGTTACTAGGAATTTTCACCTCACCTTCTCTGAGGGGAAAGGGGGTGCTACCCTTCACGGTACAGCGGGCGACACCACCTTCTTTTGCTCTCGATCTCACCTCGCGATGCGTCATAGTGGCGCGAGTGGCAAGCCGGCCGGCCGGTCGGCCGGCCGACGGAAAATGGACACTAAAAATGAGATTAATTTTTCATGACAACGACAACGACGACGACGACAACGCGTCTACCATGCGACGGTGTTCCTGCGGCCACTAATGAGCGCGCACACATCGAAATGACCTCGCTGCTCTGTTGCGAGAGTATCCTTTGCTTGCCTTTGTAGCATTTTCGGTCACCGGAAAGCAGGTTTTCCATTTCACAACGCGATTTCCCGTGATTTCGACAGAATTTTCATCTCGATCGACGATCGATCGATCGATGAAGTGTTGATAGCTGGTCGATAGCGCTTCGAAGCAGTTGTTGTTGGCGCTAAAAATTGGCACACGACAGTGTTTAGCACCACCGTTACTACTACTACTACTAATGCTGCAAACAATTTGCTCATCTGTCAAGATCGACCCTCGATCACGATCGCCACAGCAACTCGACCGTTCCCATCCTCCATTACTCACACTCGCTGACCCCGACGAGCAGGGAGGGGGGGGGGGGGGGGTATTGTGGTACCGATGCCGTGGTTATTTGTGGTTCTCCCGTTGGCCCCCCCTCGGGAGACCTTCATGTCACTTGTCGAGCGTTAATTGCAGCAATATACGCGCGCGAGCTTGGCCACGCCACTGATGGCCATCAGCCAGGCAGCGCCACCTACACACCAGCACGCTACGTGTGTCCTCGATCCCGGTGCTACTTGCTGCTGACATTGTTTAGCCTAGTTTTAGGTTCACCCGGGTTGCCGATAAAGCCGAGTTGCCTTAATTACCTTTAATCGCTTTATGCGTGCTCGTTGCGCTGTCGCTGTGTTGTGCAATTGTTTCTGCTGTTCCTGCTACTGCTGCTGTTACTGCTTTCTTCTTATCCAACCCGAGGCTTGATGTCACAATTAGAACCACGGAGCACGGAGGCTCGCACTCGCACAAGAACTTTGTGTTTGCACAGTCGCCGTCGCCGACACCGTCACCGCGCTTTCCGGCCACGGAAAGACGCCACGTTTGCAAACGGAGAAAGAGACTAACGTTTAACGCGAACTTCCAAGGTCTGAGGAGCTGTGATCCCGCAACCTGGAGCTCCGGGCCAGGGTCCGTGGTGCTGTACGAATGCAAAACCGGAGCACGGCACACGGGCGAGACAGACAAGATGATACACTTAACAGTACAGCGGCGCGACACACCATATCACCGTCCGTCCGGGAAACCTATCCGGCTGACTGACAGTTTAGCACCTCTCGCTGGCACTGGCCTGGCATCGGCGGCGGTACTACTACAGAAGAGTGAGCATCTTCACCGCTGCCGCCGTCGCCGTCGCTGGTGGCAGAGATTTTTGGGTTTCTGTTTTGTTTTTTTTTTTTTGGCTTGTTTGGAGAATCCCACCTCAAACGCGCATCTAGCAAGTGGAGGCCAGCACACGGCACAAACACAGACAGACACTGTTTTTGGGGGAGGCAACGACCGGGAGGCGAAAGAGGAGGCTGTTATCAAGAACTCGCGCTGTGATTGCGCGTACTCAACGCACAGGAGGTAGCAGCTCCGGGATGGACCACGCACAGCCAGGCTGAGTGATGGGTCAGGCCTCGATCGATCGTCACCCAGCACTCACACCATTCCCTGGTCGTTTGTTTTTCGTTTGCAACACGTTTAGCACGCCAAAAAACGGGCCCCGAAACGGGCACAAGGAGACTCGATCAAGATTGGTCTGCAATTGGAAGCTCGAGATTTGTGGCGACCGTTTCGCAAACGCTCGTGGTCGTCATGTTTGGCCGCGATGCGCCGCAATGACAAAAACAAAAACACTCATTTCATTATCAACATCATCATTGTGCCCTCCTTCCCTCCGTGCCAGGTTTCCAGGAACGGTAGCAACTACTCTCTCGCCTTGGTGGGGAGTACACAGAGACACACACTTCAGCGAGTGATGACGATGGCGTCAGATATTGCTGGAAAGAACCAGAATCAACCTCAACAATGTAGCGCGAGCGCGCACCGGCGGAGAAAGAGGCCACAGCTCGCAATTGCTTGTTTCTCAGCGAAAGTGTAACTTGACCGTGAGGTTTGCGAGGCGAAAGCAGACAGATAGACAGACAGTCAGACTAGCTGGCTGGGCCAGCTGGGTGTCGCTAAAAATAATTTTAATTTAAAGTCCATTGTTTACGCTCCCACACATACAGCGCATTTCGCCACATGTCACCTCTGTTGCGGAGTTGAGGGGGGAAAAAAACAATAGAACAAAAGCGGCTGACTGAGTCGCTTCTTCCGTTTTGCCGGAACCATGGAACCAGGAAGTGATCATCGCCAGTCACCGCGCGGTCGCGTTGTTGCTGCCACTCTCATTCCGGTGGCAGTAAACACTACATCAGTCTTGCTTAGTGCCCCGGTGTTAGGTGGCAATAAATTACATGAAACATGGTGGTGTGTTG
>NC_064878.1:15055000-15060000 GCF_943734665.1 Anopheles aquasalis
GCCGCCGCGTTCGTTCTTACCGCAAATGAAAACTCAAACATATATCCCACCGTGGGTTTTTTTTTTCGGAGGGAATCCGTCGCTTGATCCGTATCGCTATCAGTGGTTCTCCGTTTGAGAGAAGCTTTCAACAGCACCTTACGATTTCTTATGAGTGAAAGGGCTACAACTGAGAACATACTCCACAACGGGCTTATGTTTCGTCGTGTTCTGTCGGAAATACATATCGTTCGAAGCCAAAACCTTCTCCAAAAGAAGCTTCTAATTAGCTAGAGCTGAAAATGATACACCGGTTCTACTGCGGTTTTAGTTCGCAGGCAGTTCCGTAAGCGAAGCACTCACCTCCCTCAACACGATGCGCTTTGTTTTGAGGGGTTTTGCAGAGGTCATGTGTTTGGGGCGAGTTAAAATATATGTGGGACTGCATGTCACAGGGGGGTGCGATTATTTATGGAATTCCTGTTTCTAACTGCGTCATGCGGTCCGCGCCATGTTGGTGAGCGAAATGGGTTTTTGGCATGGCCCATGTAACCTGCGCCGAACCTTCTGCACGCCCCCATCGACTCGCTTAATGGCGTCAGGGTGAGTGATTTCGTTTTTGCCAGCAGCAGCAGGAGCAGCAGCGATACTCACTGAATCTGACGCGCCAGACAGGCGGCTGGAGGCGTATTTTATGGGCAGAACGCTGGTCGAATGGGCCACTTCCGGTGATGTGTGGGGATGTTCGAAAAAGGGGGGGCAGGTTGGAGAGAGTGTGTATCGGACGATGATTGTAAAAATGTCACCCAGCTGGTGGGGTGGGAAAACCACTCAAACTCTAATATTGATATCGATTTTTGCGCAACGTTTTGAAATGTTTTTAGCTTCGAATATGGAATTCCTTTCTATGAGAGCTGGGCTCTCTTTTTTCAGTTAATTTAACTAGCTGCATAGCGTTACAATCACAAGAAAAGCACAGCATGTTTCACAGACCTATTTCACCCCAAAGCGGAGCGAAGGTTGAAAAGGGTGGCCTCCCCCTTTTTAAGTCTAGCATTCCAGTACGTCTGCTGTCGCACACTCGTCACACTGGAAGGGATTGCATAACGGACAGGCCGGAATGTAGGAACTTCCCGAACACATGCAGAGCGGGAAAATGGTAGCAACGGGGGGTGGTGCCAGGTAACAGAGCAGGCCGAAGAGATCCGATTCCATTTCCGGTTGACAGGAAAAAATGCTGGCCGGAATTCTCGGAATGACACTGGAAATTTGGTTCGCCAGCTACGACGGACTACATACCACGGACGGTCGGACGGATCGTGACAATGTAATATTTACTTCTGAATGTCCTGAATGTGTTTAACACCAGGTGCCATCCGGCCGGTATGCCGTTTGCACGGGGCTTGGAAATTATGAAAATTGGGTTCCCCTTCTGCTGCTTGCCGGCTCTCAGTCCGAGTCCATTAGACCGAACCACCACCAACAGCAGCAGGAGCAGCAAGAATGGTTCTGAAAGGGGATTTTTTTTTATCAAATGTAGAAGCCCTGAAGGCTCTCTTGAGCACGCGGTTTCCGTAGCCCAATTAATGCGAACGATATTTATTGTGCCTCGAGCCTCGTGGTAATTAGTGCCGCGCACCGATCCTCCAAAAACCAACATCGAACGCACAAAGTGATGATGTTAAAGCCACGGAGAGGAGGTCGAGTTTAAAAAGGTTTTCCTCCATTTTTTGGTTCTACACTTCCGTGTTCACGCGAATGATGCGACGACGACGTTGGTGTAACCGCCACTCGGTGTGCGTTGTCTCATTTTCTAGGGGTGCAGAGGATAAACAGGAGGGTGAGCATCTAGATACACCAGATATTCCCTTTGCGAGGCCCTAGTTTTAATGCCTTCATCATGGGATGTGCGCGCATTGAGGCTACACTATGCCGGTCAGCCCAGCACCCGTTGGCACCGTTGCTATGAGCCCGATCCCTTAGCACACCTCGATGGTAGATAGGAAGCAGCCCTCCTTCTCTACGTGCGTCACTGTGGGAAGTGAGGGATTTCAGGTGAAAAGGCGAATCCAGCGGAAAATCATCCAAGCGGAAAAGTGTGACTTTATATGCGGGAACCCGCTAGAACCCGAGAATGGGAAAGCAATGACGCGAATGACCTTAACATTAAGTGCTGAAACAAAAAGAATGTTAAACTGAAGGAAGGGAATGAAAGGTAAAAATGGTGTAATAAGTGAAATGAAAATTAAATAAAAAAAAAATAAAACAAGCTACCTTGGACCGATAATAAATCCTGAGATACAGATAATCATCTTGCCGGTTGGGGTTTATGTTCGATTCGTTTACTTTCGCCAACAGAACACTCTCTCTTGCAAGCACAACGCAACACAACAAATCAAACGTAAATAGAAACAAAATGCACACGTACACGCAAGCACAATTTTTGTTGTATATGGAACACTCTCCACAAGCAGGATTCAGTTTCTAGTCTACTCTAGTGTATTGCCGAACGGAAAGATTTGCCTGAAGGTGAGGATGAATGAGCCGGAGAAATGAAAAAATGCAACCGAAACGTTCACTAAATAAAACGCAAAACCGTGCGATGGCTACTGCGATGCAATCGGCATTCCACTTCGGTTTCATGTGATACAATAGAGTTTTTTTTCTGAGTTCCAGACACAAATCCAGGCCTTAAGGATTCCAAAACACAAAGGTAACAACCAAAAGCATACAAAAAAACACAAAAAAGGATACGCACACACTCAGCTACAGCAAATAAACAATACTAAATGGAGCTATACCCAGCACGCAACAAACTCGAACACGCAAAGCGCAAAATAAAAAAAAAATGTCAGGCAAAATAAAAAGGAAAAACGAACAAAAAGCTAAACAAAAGCCGCTCCCGCCTGATCCTTGCTGGGTGTGCACTTTAGGATAATTCGTAATGATGGCGAAAGCAGAGTGAAAATCAGGAATCTCTCCCCCACACGCACACGTACACACACCGCAGGCGCACATTTCATTGACTAATTTCAGGACATCAAAATCCTTCGTCCTTTTGCTCCAAAGCGCGCCGTGTGGTACGCTCGCTCGGATGGTTTTACTTTCGCTAGTCGCCTGCCTAGAGTAGAGAGCGGCAGCAGCAGTAGCATAACCCTAGACTCTAGGGCCTAGGGGAGCGATAGGCGATCCGGCATATTTTCGCATGTGCGCACTCCGCGCCAGTGCGTCGTGTGCTTCTGCGTCTCGTCGGTGTGTATGTGTGTGCTTGGGAGAGAGTTTGCAAAGCTGTGCGTGTGCCTTGGTGATGGGAGGGTGGGTGGTGGCGTTTTTGGTGGATGAAAATCAATACTTTAGTATCTGAAAGAGCAACATCTCCTCAGCGGCGGTGGTGGCGGCGGTGGTTGTTGCTCCTGGTGCTGCTGCAGGAACCCGCGGCTGTTGGCGGCTGTCTCGTGAGTACGCGATGGTGCTGGCCGTATTGGGGTGGTGGTGGTGAATGTTGGGCGAATACGGTGGCGGTGGCTAGTAGCCTTTCCTCCCCCACACGCGCACACACAAACACACACGCACGCACGCACGCACAAGCACAAACAGGAGTTGCTGAGTGTTGCAATTCGCTCCCTTCTTGAGGACGACGACGTCGTGATCGCGGCCGCCCTTTATGCCACGTTTTGTGCGTATCTTTCCACCTCACTGGCGGCGCAACATCATCATCGAGTCGGTGGCCATTGTGTTGTCAAAATATCCTTTTTTATCACGGCTTGCTGGGTGTCTCTCAATTCTGCTGCATAGCCTACTTTTTGAGATAAGAAACCGTACGACACAATACAGAACGGAAACGGAACCACAGAGATGAGCAGCAGTCGCTTGATGACGTCTGCTAGTCTGTGAATGTCCTCGCCAGCGAGCCGTACTATCATCGCACCATCATCATCACCACGCCATCGCTCTAATCACCGATAAACCCCGAAGAAAAGCATCCTAATAATCCACACAAAGGCACACAAGCAGCGCGTTACACAACAACGACGCGACGAGTCCTTTAACAGTCCTCGGCCATGTGCGCCGCGTCTGGGGCCGCACCGACGGAAAGCTTCGTTCCCGGTTTTTCGTTTGTTTTATTTTTAGCGCTTTCACAGCGGCAGCTACGCTCACTAGTACTTTAGTATGCAAATTCAAACACAACCACGCACACCACGCACACCACGAACACACACGCGCGCGCCCGATTACGGTGACGACAACAAAAATGCCACCCCAAATTTTCCACCAACTTTCCCCCGAGGCGCCTCGCCCACGGTCCACGGTTTGTCTGTGGTTAATCGATCAACTTTCGGCTCTGGACTGGACGGAATTCACCACCAAAAAGGGACGGGAGTAAGGGACGGGAGAAGCTTACACTTTATCCTTGCGAGCACCACCACCTCCGTACAACATTTTACGTCACGCAAAACGACACGGACCACGGACACGCCGACTTCGACTTCGACTCCAGTTTAAGCAAAAGGGGGAACGTCTTAAAGGTGGAGCAGAGCGAACACAACAACGACGGACGACGTACGACGGACGACGTCTTCCCTAGACGGTGGTTGGCGTCAGACTTGGCCGAGAGGAAAAGCGACCGAAGCGGCAAGTTCTGGCTGTGCCAGGCAGGCGTGCCGCGAGAGCCGAAGCCGGGCCGAAGGAAAGCCGAGAGGAAAATCCGGTCCAGCAGTGTTTGTGGTGGCGACGGTGCTGCTGCTGCTGCTGCTGCTGGTGCTATGCTCAACATAAGCGACAGCATAGCTCTGTCTGTGTTCGTGACAGAAGGATCCCGTTTTACGGAGTGGCACAAAAAAAGGAACCGAGCGCGTGGCCCCGCCGGCGTACGCCGTACACACGATGGCAATAAATGTGGCGAGGAAAGGAGAAGGCCGAAAAAGGAAGAGGGGATGGATAGCGAGGGATGGTTCGGCTCTCCAGGTGGATGCCCGCTACGATGACGACGACGACGACGGGCGTACCGGTGTAAAAACCAA
>NC_064878.1:15065000-15095000 GCF_943734665.1 Anopheles aquasalis
TTTTTCCAACTCCGTTTTGGCTGGTGAGTTTAATAGATTCCAAACAAGAACCCTAGGGACACCAGAAACAGAACGTTATGTTTCAATTCTTCTTTTTTTTCTTGGCGTCTCTGGTGTGTCTCGTTCGTGTGCGCGCGTAGCATAACATTGTAAATGGTCGATTTCACAGCAGGATCAACTAGGGGCTCGCGGACCCACGATTTGGGTGGTCTCGGAGATTTCCTACGAATGCATCCTACAACCAAGCGGATCAATGCGCAGGCAATGTTAATGATGATGATGATGATGATGTTGGGAAGATTAAGATAGGAGCGAGGGACTGGCAACGGAAGGTTGCGTCGCATGATAATGCTGCGATCGTTGTGATGCTTCCACATCGTCAGCCCCAGATTGTTGATTGTGCGCCGAGATTTCGTTTCCAAAAAGAGTAACCGAAAAGGAAGCATCTCGGAGATGCGGCCTCTACTTGAGTGATGTTTGCTGGCAGCAAGAATCGAACATCGAAACAAGATAATTACCCACTTGCGGTGAATCCGTAGCTTCTCCATTTCGTGAAGTCTTATGTTTCGGCCAACAGACTAATTCCTCCCTCCTCCACGGGGGGTTTCGTGAGGCGTTGGAAGCGCATGACATTAGCTGACAGCTTTGTGGTGTATCAGACGTCGATATATCAAGTTACTTCGCGCCTGGGGCCTGTTAGCTCTGTTTAAGAGAATCACGAGTGGAATGTTGCACGAAGAAAGCAGAGCAACACGAAAAAAAAAAACTCTCCATCCTATTTGGGACAATCCTTTTCTGTGTTTTTAGTAGGATAGTAAGAGCACAGCAGAATAACCCAAGGAGCATCCTTTTGTTTCTTCCACCGCGCCAGGCACAGCAAAAAGGTGAATTTTCAATCGAGCAGACCAATAAGAGCGGGGGGGACAATCAATTCCCGAACGTCGGGACCATATTTTACGGGCCATTCCATGTTTACGATCAATTTTTAACCCTTGGCCACTCGTTGTTTTGCCCGGAGAAAACAACAATTAATCATGGGTGCTTGTGGTGTCTGCTGCCCGTGGCATGGAATGCACCGGATGCGCTCCTCTTTGCTGTTAAAACATTCCTCCGCAAGGACCCTTTCTAGCAGACGCGACCACGGTCGCCATCTAAAACCAACGCCCAGGAGCAGAAGCTGCACAGAAGTGAGCAGCTAAATCCTTCAGGATTTTTTTGTTCCTTCCTTCCTATTTCGCTCGCTGTTCGCTCGACGGCATTCGTCCTTTTTCCCAAAAAATGGTCCATCCTTATGAAGGATTCAGAAGGAGGAGAAATCTTTGCTTGCATGCCAAGGGTTCCAGAGACGGAAGGTTGTCGAATTGCATCAGGACTGCTTCTGTGACTGCTTTGGAGAAAGAATGCAAAGCGCAAGAACGATTGGATACGGCCAACCCACCAGGCCATTAAAGTGTCACTGCATGTCCGGTAGAAGAGCGGAAACATCGACATCCTGGTGCGCAGTCTCCTCTGTCCGGACGGTCACGGGAGGTCAGAGAACGGAACGCAATCGTCGCCGCACTATTATGGCTCTCCTGGGCCCACCAAAAGTCTCAACGAAACATGTGTTTAGCGAGTGGGAAAAAGGTTTCATCGATGAAAATGGATGGACGAAAGTCAGAGAGTCCTTTTATCGAATCGAAGGACGAAACACGCAAGTACAAGAAGAAGAAGAAGAAAAGGGGGGAAAAACAATAAAATTTCCTAATTAATTGTATTCCAGTTGATTGAGTTCCCGGGGATATGCACGGTCCTGGGAATATCCTGACTTACGGTGGTCCGGCTGTTGCGCTCTGAATAACGAAAAAAGGGAAACCAGAGCAACACAACCCAACGGTGATAACATCCCAGGTTTGCTTTATCCTTTCTCGGGGACACGATTGTGAAGATAAGGAAAATAGAAACACGCCCCTTAGGTTCCCTTTTGTCCTACGGAGTGATATGAATTCAAGCAGGACAGGAATAAAATCGGAACACCACTCGGGTGGTGGTGCGTTCACGGGGATGGTTCCACTGGGAGTATATCCTTGTGACTCCTCTCCTATCACCTTCGCAGTTAAACGACCTTCCAAACACCGGATGGACTCTCTCACGTACAGTTAAATAGCTTCATACTGGCCAGTCGACATCGATTGAAACGGCGAAGGATATAGTGGTGGCCGAAATCAAAGGACGCCCGACGGTAAAATCTTATAAATTATTACGCTCGCAATTTATGTGCGCCCGGGTGTGGTCCTGGACCTTTTTTGGAGAGAGTTAGGAACCGTACATCCGGGATTCATGACCGTAGAAGGGTTTCAAGGGAGGAGTGACGCCACTACCGGTGTCCTTGAGTTGGATCGGAAAAATGATCGGATTAGTCTGCACGACCCACCCGATGTCTGGTCGCACTGATTAATGAGCTCAAGAAGGGATTCTTAGTATTGCTTTTGCTATTAGCTGGGCGGACTGTTTGTTAAACTGCATTTTACTTCGAAACAAGCGCCCAGTAAGGACACAAAAACGGCTCTTTGTACGGTGCATCAGTATTTATTTAATCGGAAATGTGTAATTTAATACACATTCATGTGCTTTCCATGCGCACGCGACATACCAATGCGGGTTTTGCTTTCATGGGATCCATTTCAACCATCTACGGTCAATATTGACATTCCAACAGATCGCGATAGATGTGATGATGATGCTTGTGAGGAGCGCGATCTCCCCCAACAGAATTTCAATTCCACACCCAAAAGGACGCGCGCATCATGAGAGCTTTTCTCTCTCGGGGCGCGGTGAATACACTTCAGGTTTTTCTAGCCAAACGATTCCAGCCCGTGGGACGAAAGTTTGACTCGTCTGGTTGCGTCAATTCAGTTTAATCCCTTTTTTTCTTTTTTGGTTTTTGTTCGCAGTGAAACGTTCCTACTTGGTGCTTCGGCAGGAACTGTTCATGTGCGGGCCGTCACACTGACTTGACCGCCGGCTGCGATGGCTGAGTGGTGGCGGATTACTTTATTACTTACTTTACTTTGCTTGTTTGCTGTCACCAGGAGATGTATCCCGCCCTGATTATAGAACCGTCCCCGATGGTGAGGAGGCTAATCAGTCGCCCGGAAAATGCCAATTGGTGTCCGGAAGAGCGGTGCCACGAATCGTGCACTCTTCGGATCAAAAGGCTGAGCGGTGGCCAAAGGGAAGAGTGAACTCAAAACGAGGAAGAGCGAAAAGCTGAGCGAAGAAAGGCTAAAACGCTAGCGGACTACAAAAACCCGAACTCCTGTTTGTTCCTTTTCCAAAATACAACTCAAATCGTTTATTCTAACTTAGTACTACTTATAACCTCCGTCCGCAATCGGGAGGTAATGTAACGACATAGCTAGAACAAACCCTTTCCCACGCCTTGGCTATGTACCTACAAGGTACAACGCATCCCGAATTCTTTCCCACACTTTCGTTATTTACCGATCGGCCTAGACTGATGCAATTTTAGCGACACCTCAGAAGACCCTGGTGCACCCCTCCCCCACCCATGCAGTGCTCATTGACTGAATCGTCATTGATTTCTGCCGTCGTTGATTTCTGACGCGATCCGCTCGATTCCACTGGTCGCATATTCGGTGTCCGGTTGCTCCTCCGCGTAATGCTGGCGGCGGGTCGCTGCGTGGTAGACCGAGGTGTGAGCAATGATGTTCCCCGGCCTTTATGTTCGGTGTCGGGCCTATGTGCGTTGGCTGCATCACATTGCATATGTGCGGCCACTTAGCCAACTCCCTGCCGTCGCGTGTCTTCCTTCTCCTTTCTTCCTTGTGGCAAAGAGGAGTTTACCCCGCCCTCTTGAAGATCCGCCATCGGACACCTTTCCGTCATCGTCGGTGTGTCGTTGGGCCCCAAGCAAGCTTCGCACGTGGCCTGGCATTTTGCCGCGGAGTTAGTCATCTCCTCGTCGGTCGGTTGCGGGCAGAGAGGGGGGGGGGGGGTGTCATGTGCCTCGTCCTGGTGTAAAATAGAAAAGACCAAACAAAACAACGAAAACAAACACAATCGACATCGGCTGCCCAATGTAGCGCGCGAATTTGGGTTAGCGAGGTGGGAGAAGGTGGGTCGTGTCGCTACAGCAGAAAACCCAATTCGCATCCAGTGGCGCACTTGCAGTGGCAGCAGAAGCGATGAGTTGTGGTTGCTGATAGCCATGACAACTGCAATGCATACCACACCGGGCACCGACGTGTTGATGCCATCCACTCATTGTGTTTCTGCTATTTTTAGCGGAAAGTTGTCGATACTACTACTACTACTACTACTATCGTATCGCTCGTGGAATCCTCGTGATGTGTGCACGATTCAAGGTTGCTCGTCGATAAGCGGAGTAATCGATGTCCCCTGGACGGCCACTGCACTATGCTGTTCGAACGGAATGCAACGAACGATGACGAGGAATCAGTAGAACGAAACAAGGACGAAAGGAGTACACGATTAGATCAAATATTTGACGAATCTGTTCTGTTCCGAGGCCGGTTGGAAAGGAATCTTCGATGCGCACCTTCAGGTCCTTTTAGGTATGGGCGAACGCTTCTAACCAAACAGCGAAACAAAGGAAAAGAGACCGGAGCTGCCGTCGTCGCCGTCGTCGCCGTCGTCGTCGTCGAAGTCCTTGTAGGATCAAATCGAGCGTAAAAATGCATTTTCCAGCAACCGTTTCGTTGGGTTGGGATTTTGTTCGTGTACTTTTCTCGTCTTTGCTGCTCCTAGCGGTGTTTTGTCTGTAGACTTCAGGATGTGTAGCAAATGAAGGTGATCGTTCAGTGACGAGAAGAAATTGCTGATTTCCCGTTGAATCCATCCTTCTTCTACGCTTCGCGGTTCGTTTACCGAATGTAGCCGGTAGCGAATGGACCCCAAAAGGCGTTCTATACGGAACGGTACCATCGGTAATTGAATCAAGGAACGAAGGACTCAAACAGCGAACCATCTTTAAGGCTTAAAGCCTTCCAGTCATTACGCGCTGAAGGCTTTAAGGAACACTAAACTGTTGGAGCTGCTGGATGGAAATTCAACAAACCGATGAGAATAGTATGTTAATTGCTAATTCGTCAAGGAACTGTGTTTGCCATCGGTGGACCAACAAACTCGATCACGCTGAACCAATGCAAGGGGAAGCACGATGCATTTTCCCACCAGCTCAATATTGATTGGACGTGAATTCGCTGCATACGTCGTCGGAGTAATTAAAGATCTGAGCGATGCCGCCAAGCACACAAAAGGTGGTGTTGATTGTTGTACCTAATCGATTTTTATGTCGTTTCCACCTACAAGTTCGCGGCAGAATCTTTGCCGAGTTCTTATCCCGAGACATTCGCTAGATCGGTGGTGGAGTCTATCTTGACAAACATTTCAAGATCAATATTTAAACAGGGCAGACTACCTACGCGTGGCACACGGCAGACGACCGACCGGTGCTGCCGGTGCTGCTACTCGAGTATTAAATCTATTTGCCAACGAGAGTTCCTTGAAATGCATCTGGAGGATCGTTTGATGTAGCTGTCACTAGTGGAAAGCATCTCTCGTGAAGCACCAGTTTCGTCGGCACCAAAACAACAAGAAAATCCGACAGCAAGAGGCATCAGAAGATGAAGGATAATCGTCAAAAGGCTCCAAAAAGAAACAAAACCCCTCCGAGCAGCAGCTGCCGCCGTCGATGGGTTCTCAACTGTTGCTTCGCTGCGTTGGGTTGTCCAACAGATTTTGCCTCGGAGGCTACGGCACACATACCCACACACTGGTTCATACAATACCATGGCCACACCAGATTGGAAGGCATGTTATGTTTGTGGAAGAAAAATGAGAGTCCTTTTTTTGAAACCAGAAACGAAACACTCGGCTCTCGGGCGAACCTACATCAGCGCGCTATGATTGAAAAGCTATGGAGATGAGCTGCCAAGAACTGTTCTTTTGTCCCAAAAATATCCGCCACCGAAAAGAAATAATTGACGATTATTCGAAGGACCGCAAGGCTCATAATGTGCCAGGATAATGCACACGCCAGAGCATTAATTTTGCAGCGAATTCCATTGATCCAGCATGATGGAGACTCTGTTGCAGCGTGTTGCACTCGTGTAAATGGATAAGCACATTCCTTGATTTCACACAAAATGGAAACGGGACGATAAAAGCGGTAAGTATCCGGATTCGTTCGACATTCAACGAAGCGAGGCAATCATGCTGCTTGGCATTATTTGCCTTTGCCTGGATTGCACAAAAGGGAAAGAAGAGAAAAAAAACGCCAGCAAAAAGCTACAAAAGTGCAGCCAAGCGTGTGCCAAGCAGCAGTAAACAAGAAAAGCTTCCAGCTACGACCGGGTTTCCGCATTGCATGGTTGCATCGAGTGCGCGGGAGAAGTTAATCCATTCTGGAGGATTACGACTATTGTTGTCGAGAACGCTGGAACCAGAGCCATGCGACATGAAGCGATCCATAACTGGTACCTTTCTTGCGCGAGGGAAAAGCCATGTAAATTGTGTTCGTTTGTAGCAACATACTTTGTATTTCTTAAACAATTTGTTTGAATCTGTTATATAACTTTTAGAAAAGACGCAAGAACAAATTCCAACCAAACTGGTTACCAAACCGAAACATCCGCCAGCATCACTCGCTTCGTCTTTTATGGTCTCGCGTGATCTGTTTGCACAACACCTGAAGAAGATGCGCACCTGCTCCACTCGAGTCCCGAACCGGCACCGAAAATCTCCGCCGCAGCAAACGGGAAGTGCATTAAAAAGTACGATTTCTGGAGTGCCCACTTGTGGCACCTGCCACGCGCGCCACGCTGCCCAAGAACCCAAACGATTGCACGATTCCGCTCCTTAGAACGCGCTGCAATCGCTGATGCGCATGGAAGCGAAACATTTTACCCAACGCGGCACGCGGCATCGAATCCGGGATTTCAGACCCGGGCACTTTGCCATTAAACGACGACGAAGAACGGGCATTCGACGGCGGGCAGGAGGAGCAGAAGAAAGGAAGAAATCGTCCAAAAAGGGTTCCCTTTTCTTGCGGTTGTGTTTTTGTGTCGTTTTTAAAGTTCCACCAGTCGCTTATGGAACGAGCGCGACAGAAATGAAATGTCCAAAAATCCTTTCGATTCCGTTCGAACAACAACAACACGTCACCCGTGGACCGGATTCGTGGCCTGCCACACACCTGGCGTCGACGGGGACAGCGATGCATATACAGAAATCAAAAGTAATTCCTTGCTGCTCGGTGGCGGCAGTGAAAGAAGAAAAGGAAAAAAGGACTCCTCTCCGCAAAAGTTTCGCGAACCTGTAATCAGGTTTCTGCCTTTTGCTACGCACGGACCACGGAGAAAAAACTATAATTATGTAAGCGATATGCCATGACTCCACCTCACCGCTATCAACAGTTCACGTTCGCGCTCGATAATCAAGTCCGATCGACAGACAACAAGTCTGGCGGTGGCAGATGTTTGCCCGAAACAGCAACCGATTGAGAGGTCAGTTTTCCCTCCAACCTGGTTTTTGGCCAACCAATCACGCGAAGTAGGGAGTAAAGGGAAGGGAAGGATTGTTCGCCATCCATCTCCAGCACATAATTTGTACGCTTTTTGCTTTCCGCTCCATCTTCGGTGGCCATCGGCATTGGGGTAGTTTTGCGTTTTTTTTTTGTTTTGGGGAGCAAGGTGCTAAACAGAGCTTCCACCAAGGGGGCCAAGGGTTTAAGCCGACCGACAACGAAGGCTCGAAGCGTAATCCGATTCTGGTCACGATTAACTCCGTACAGGTACAGGTGCTCGGAGGGAGTGGGATGTTACGGTCTGGTACGGCCACCATCGGCGTGCACCGGCGCCAGGTGATGAACGGTCCCGGGTGTCCGGGAGTCGAGTTTGAGGGTCTTCTTCTGAACCAACGGACTGACCCCCCAAAAAGCGGGGGACATATTAATGGGACATAGTTTTATGTAACAAAAATACGAGGAAGCAGCTGTAGTACCCTTGGAGACCCATATGTTAGATAATGTAAATGAGAGATCATCAAGGTTGTCCGAAGAATAATGATGTTGAAATGAACATTAAAACCCTTTCTTTCGAGCCCTGGATGGCAAAACAAATAATCAACAACACGTTTACATATGATGTGAGCACAGAAATGGGGTTCAGCATGGTTTGAGAATGACAATTGAAAGTATCAGATCAATATATGGCATCCATGGGAAGCGAGGGGTCATTCCTAACGTTCACAGCAACACAACGTCCGTGACCGTGAAAATGATTCAATCCAGTGATCACTCTCCGTTCCAAGTGTGGCTAATTGGCGCAATCCCCGCCGTTCATCGCCGGAAACGAACTCCAGCGGATGTCCAGAGCTTCCTGTTTCGGTTTATTTGTAGTTCACACAGCGCGGCGCGAAGCTCATTAGAACGCTAACCGCTTGATGCCGATTGAAGGCGAATCGGCGTTGTGTGGTTTAGCTTTTGGATGCTGCAGCCACCTAGAGTCCGTTTGGACGACGATCGTGGATGATCACAATTGGGTTTCGGGTGATTAACGAGAGTGACCCCATGAGAGTGTGATGACGATGGCGGTTTTTGGGGATGCGCTGCGTGCTCCAGCTGCGTCGCCGAATCGTTTTATGGCGTCAAAATCGATTTATTTATTATTTTAATTGCATCTCGCGCAGAGGGCAGAAACGAGCATCGAACGAGCAGTTCCACGAGAACAGTCGTGGATAACTATCTGAACGAAGGGCTGCGTGGTGTGGGTGCAAAAGGTCTCTCGATCTTGATGATGGAAGGATGCTCCGTTTCGTCCCATCCCGTCCCGTCCCGGGTCGCAGAGCGACAAAGCGACAGCTGCAGCTGTTGCTCCGAAAATCGAAAGACAACCTCGAAAAAAAAACCGAAAACCTGGTGCGTGAAGACTTACTCGGGATAAACCTGCCGAGCGAAGAAGAGCGGTAAGAAGAAAGAGGAAGAAAAAGGAGTCCTGCCGGGTGGACCTTCGTGTGCGCGTGTGTGTTCGTCCATCTGATCTCTGGGCAGATCCCAGGACCCGGGGTCTCGAGGCTCTAATGCGTCGGAAGAGCGAAGAGCAAGAGAATGGAGGCGACGACAAAGCAGAGCAGAGCATTCCGACACATGGAAGCGCTGTTAAAGCAAACCTCGAGTAATCCCGTAAAAGAGTGAGCATAAAAAGGAAAAAAAATGGGAAAGGCCAGGTGCTATCCTGGTGAAGCTCGATTTTACAACTTTTTACTACATCCTGCCGCTATGAGGCCCTTCTTCAGGTGCAGCAAGCAACTGCAAATCAAAACACGCACATTCTGCGGCGAAAAATTGATCTTGAAAACGGAATTTCTGGAATCATCGATTGAAAATTAGTCAACGTAATTCATCGTCGTAGCCAAAGCCGTTCTCACTTAACTTATTGGGAACAAGGAGTGAGGCCATTGTTGGTAAACCAAACGGCACACGCGTCTATCGATTATGCAAATCACTCATTAGAGCTTGACGGGCTGGCAAAACTTCCGCTCAGCTGGCTCTCGCGCGCCCGTGGTTGCTCGTGACACATGGCCTCGCGTGTCGTGTCGTCGAAAAATGGGGCCAGAAGGCGTCGAGCGTGAGCAAAACAGAACGCCAAGTATTGCAAATTATGTTTAATCAGACGACCAATCATTGGTGCTCGTGCGCTTGATGAGCGCTGATCGTCCGGGCAGGTGGATTTGAGGCGGATGATGAGTTATCTAAATTAGGTTTAGCCGGTTCCCCGGTTGAAGGGATTGCTCTCGGTTGCTAACAAATAATAGATAAAAATAATAATAATAAATAATAAATAATAGATAAAAATAAAAAAAAATTACTAAATAATTAATTTAATAATAATTATAATAATTATTAATAATTATTAAAAATAATTAAAAAATAAAAAATAAAAAATAATATAATAATAATTAAGAGATAAATAAATTTATACGAGAGTTTACGCTTCGTGTATCCCCGGCTTAATGATTCAAACGAAAAATTGGCACTCTGTTTCAAGGACCGGCCCCTAGAGGGCGCTAGTGTCGCGTTCCCCCGCCCCTCCGCCCCGCCCCTCCGCCCCCCCCTCCGAACTCACCAAACTCACCAAACTCACCATTTTACTATCTTCGGTGCCCTACCCCCCGACAAACCAGCGTCCTACCCCCCGACTAACTAGCGCCCTACCCCCCGACTAACTAGCGCCCTACCCCCCGACTAACTAGCGCCCTACCCCCCGTGCGACGCCAGCACGCTCATCACCCAGCCCCTCGCGAGCACGGACCGCGAGCGACGCAAAACACGAAAAACGGGACCGGATCGGTAAGTGACCGGACAGGACAGCGGACACGGCCAGGCAGCTCAGGCTGAGTCGTAAACGAGCGCCCCGCACCGATCGGTGGCCTCCGTGCACCACACAGCGACCCGAATCGGGCTCGAAGCTGACTCGGGTGTTCCGGTCCTGAGCCTGATTCGGGTGTTCCGGTCCGGCCACCGTTCGGAGACGTTTTCTAGCCGCGGGATGGTGGTTGCGGCTTATCGGCGAAGGATGTTCTTGGCCTCGGCCAACAGCGATATCGTGTCGCGTAGCTCGGAGGCAGCAAGTCGTCGGTTTGTGGCCCACAAGCGTAAGAGAGCAAGAGAGGCGTCTCGCCAGGAGGCAGTGGATGGCAGTGGATGGCCGAACGGTACCACCAGCCCGGTTTCGGCCCGCGTGGGTTCTTACCTTAAACCGCGTGGGCGTGATCCACGCGCTCTCTTTCTTCAGGCATACCATCTTGGCGCGGATGTCCGTCGCAAACGGATTCTGTCCAACTTTTAAGACAAACAGGCCGAATTCCTGCGGGACGGACAGGCCATGGTACTCAGCGGCCGGAAGGCTTTCGACGACACGGGCTCCTACCAACTGCAAGTCCGGGTTCATGCCTATGGCCTCCCGTTCGTTGCCGCAGTCCAACGAGAAGCGCGGCATTTGCAGCGCCGTGCTGGAACGGGGGCATCGCGGAATGGCTGTCCTCCACATTATCGTCCTTGCCGGCCCCGAGGCAGGTGCACTTGGCTATGTGCTCCTCAAAGGCGGCCATACTCTGCACACCGTGCTCTTTGGCCTCACGAGCCAGATAGAGGAGCATGTGGCAGTGGAACTCCTTCAGGTGCGTGCTGGCGGGCAGATTGAATGCCGTCGCATCCATGGCCAGCATTCGCACCCCCAACCAGAGCTTCAGGAACAGCTCGAACACGGCGGCCGAGAAGTGGTTCTCAAAGGCAGTCACACCCACTACAAATGCAAAGCCTAGCTCTTTCCGCGTCATCTTGCCTAGGTTGGCATGTTGTATCTCAGCGAGCATCTCGGTGGGCCATCACCGAGACGCTGCCTTGATGCACTTGAGGAGCCGCTGATTCTTGGTGCGATGCAGCAGTATCGTCGGCATGATGTGTTGGTACAACATGTGCACTAGGTCGCACACGATAACGTCCCTCACGGGGTGGAATGCGGCCAGTTCGTGCACGGGCGACGGACGGCACACATTCCAAATTACTAATTGCTAATTGATTAATCGGCGAAACATAAACAAAAAATCAACCCGAAAACGAGGAAAAATGAGGAAAACGAGGAAAATGTGGAAATAGAAATCGGTCGGAAATGGGTAAGTCGAGTGTGCAACTCATTTTCCACGGTTCCATCTACAACCACCACCGTTTTACCACCGCAGCCGACCTTGAAAGAGTCTTGCACTCAGCGGTGGAATTTTGGCGCTACCAAGATCAAGCATCAAGTGGATAAAATCTTAGAAATGGCTCGCGCGAGAACTGACCCTCCGTTCAGCACCCTCCATCCACGGCAATCACGGCTGCCAAAATCACAAAAGCGTCGTTTCCGTTTACAACAACATGACCTCGAAGTTGTTAACCTTTAGGCGAACTTTCACCCCCACCGGGCAACGTGCCCTTCCGGTTGCCACCACCGCCACCCAAGAAGCGCAACGAACAAGCATTTCTCACAAATTTGTGCCGCAACAGCCGCAAAAAACTGAAAATCATAGGAAAGCAATAAAAAACACACACACACAAGAAGCAATTAGCCTATCTCTTCATTTGGTTATCCCCCGCTCTCCCCCGCTCTTCTTTCTCCGCTTTTTCGCTCCGCTCCGCCCCGCTGTCGCTTGTCGTTTTGCAGGAGTTGAGAAAAGTGCACGTGCCTAGAACAAGATCGAGAAAATGGACCAGAACGCATTGAATGACGATCGCGAAAATGCTGGTAAGTAGTGGGTGAGGGTTTTACTAACATCAGCTATTGTAGGTTTAGCGAAAAGTTGCACATTTCAAGAGTGTTTTGCACTAATCAATCTCAGTGCAATCTCTGCAAAATGCTAATCGCCGCAGTTCCTCGCCGGTGGCGCGGTGGCTTGTGTTAGTGTTAGCGGTAGGATATTCACTCCGTGCGTTCTCCGACATCCGCACCGCAACGAGTTGCTCAAGTGAAATGACCTTGAGAAAAGTATTACCCGCGCCCCTCCGCCACGGTGGAGAGTGTACCGCTAGACGCTAATCTTGGCGCTATTAAACAACGATTGGGTTGTTGGGTCTCGGAGTGAGAGGGGTGGGGGAGAGGGGGGGGGGAGTGGGATTGGCCAGACTTAGGAGGACCCACACGCAAATTCCCCCCCCCCCCCCCTTAAATCGCGCTTTAGGGTGATGGAGCATCAGCCTATCGTTCCCGTCAAGGAGCAATAGGCTCTCCCACCCATTTCCACTGCACTCGATGAGCGGTGGTATCGTGGCGCTCTCACCCAAAAAAGGAAACCAAATTTAGTTTCGACGAAACTCAATTTTAAAAGCAAAAGCATCCATATACAAATTTTAGTAAGGAGTAAGGGCTACAAAAATCGATGCTGAGCGAGAACGCGTTGACGCAGTCAATGGATGAAACTCATGTCAATGACTAATTTGACTGAACACGATGGTGGGCATGGTTTATTTTTCCTACGCATATTAAGCTAAGCTGCGCGTACCTCCCGCGGCAGGTGAATCTTGCAGGGGTATCGGCTGCGGTTTGATGTTAGTTTGCCGATCAAAGGCGCCTACCCACGCATCGGTCAGCATCGGACTATCCGTTTTATAGATTCACATGAAGAGGTGTGTCGCGCCAGCATTCAGTGCCCAGTGGCCGAATGTGCCACATTGAGATCGTGATTGGTGTATGCTATCAATCAACCGCTACCATTTTACCATTTGACCAGCTACCATTTTTTAATCATGGCAAATCAGCCAGTGTGGCCGCTATCGATGGGAAAGGGATGAAGCAGGCAACCAGATCACGAATTGGTGCATTTATCTATATCGGCCTTAATAATTAATCATCGGTGAAGATGATCCTGGCGATGACGATCAGCATGGATCAAAGTCAACCATTCAGGAGTCATAGACGAACCACGAATGTCCATCGAAATGTTTGACCACTAGCTAGCTTTATGTGCTACACGGGGAAAATCGCCAGGAAAAGTAATGGTACTGATCGCAAAGGTAACGTATGCATTAACGAAAAAGAGACAAAATTTGAATGACGATAACAAATAAACTATGACCGATAATTGAGTTCTGTAAATTACATGTGGAAAGGGAGTTTATCAGTTTATCAGCAAAAACGCATTCTACGCCATTCCTAGTAGGATTCTGGAAGTTAGACGGTAATTTCGACATGGCAGTCAAAAACATATTTGTGCACGTGTTTTTCAACTATTTCTGTGTCTTTTCATTTAATTCCTCCTCCGTTTTTCTAATAAAATTGTTAAAATAGATCCTACGTTTAAAGTTAGCCCAGAAATGTTCGATGGGCAGCAGCTGGGGGCGTTGAGCGGGTTCGCAATCTTTGGTATCACATTGGTACTCAGCCTCTTCATTTTGTCTAACGATCGCTTCGCGTATCGTTTCTGGTCAGACCCCTCAATCTTTGTACTATTAGTGCTCCTTGATGATTGACGCAACCTTTTGCAGTCACTTTGCATAATAAATTTTCCCGATCACGACCAGTTCGGAGTTAAAGAAGGGCAGCTGATTGTTAGCCAATGCAGGACCTTCTTGAGGAACTTGGTGTGTGAGTGAATTTCACTTTAGAGCTCACTTTCTTCGTGCGGGAAGTAAAATATGAAGTGCCTTTTAATAATTTTTCATCTAGAATGAGATAGGTATCGCGTTCATTCACCACCGCCACGTCGGGATGCGCCAAAAAAATTAACTTGACGATCGTGGTCAACTGCTGTCGCCGTGACATTAATTGCTGCTCTAAGATTAGTGGCCGGGATATTCGCTTTCTGACATGTATGCCTATGTACTCCAGATACTTCTTAATTATTTGGGCCGTTGCACCGATCTCACGGCCAATCGCACGCAGCGATGTAACCACTTTTTCCTCGGTCTCGGTCATCAGCATCCTTTGGAGGTTTCGGTCGGTCAGAGTCGTCGGCCGTGCCGAATTATGCCTTCTTGTGATGCTATTATTGTTGGGAAATAGTGCCAAGATCTTGTAGATACTGAAATGGCCATATCCGACACTCACAAAATCCAGCCCATTCGGAAAATCAAGAAAGTTTGGGAAATGAAAATGCACCATCATAAAAAAGTATAACTGATGGTGGACTCAATCAGAGCACTTGACTGGGAGTTGTCTTCTCAACTGCACCAGACATGGACCCTTTCATTATTGTTTCCATCGCTCGGGCACACGATGGTTGAGCATAAATTATTTTCCTGTCAGGATGACCGAAATTAGGTGAATGGAATCGGAAATAGGACAACAACAAATCGGAAAGGCGACAACATGGATAATGTTAGAATAGCATGGAAGAGTATGTTTACAAGAAAGACAAAGTGAAAGAAGTACAAAGGAATTCTGCTTTCAGACGTAGCTCTGTTACCAGGTCGTTTAACTAGTATTCAGAACAAAAATTAAAATTCTTCGGCTCGTCCGTCCTTATATATGTTAAAAAAAAAAAATTAAAATTCTTTTTTTCATCTCCGACAATTCCGAGTGAAGAATACTACGAGCAAATGATCAGCATTGTGAAGGAGTACTTTCCACCGGAGCCCCAGCCGGGACCGTCCGGATTACACCATGCCGACGAAGAGATGCCACTCCAACTCATTGACGACGACGGCGATGACGACGACGATGACGACGACGACGAAAGGGTGGAATACTACGAGCAAATGATCAGCATTGTGAACGAGTACTTTCCACCGGAGCCCCAGCCGGGACCGTCCGGATTACACCATGCCGACGAAGAGATGCCACTCCAACTCATTGACGGCGACGACGATGACGACGACGACGAAAGGGTGGAATACTACGAGCAAATGATCAGCATTGTGAAGGAGTACTTTCCACCGGAGTGTCCTTCTTTCCCGAGAAAATAGCTTGATCCCTCCGCACGTAAGCTACGACCAGCATTAAGCGATGAAGAATATAATAAAAATGTGAAATAGTAATTTTTTAGGGCAGAGGTCAGAATACGAAGGATTGTATTCGAATTTTTCTAAAAAAACGGAACATAATGATCGCAGATCGGGAAAGAAGAACTACATCAAATTTCAAGAGTTTTCAAAACCTCGTAGATATTTATTTTCAAGATCCCAGCTTTAGCGACTCACACGAGCACTTCTTTGTCTTCCCCAACGTGTGGTTTCGTAAGCTCCTGAAAGAGGCCAACTGTGTCATCACATTCACCATCAAAAGTCGATCGTCGTTGCATCCGCATATTGCAGCAGATGCAAATGAGAAGCGCAGCCTGCGAAGCGATGCCCATCACAGTCCCCACCTCCACTCCAAACGAATGACAGCTCCAAACCGTTTACTGCATACCGAAGAGAGCGTGGTACAAACAGATTGCCAAGCGATCAGCGATCAACGCGATGATATCATAAACGCATCACTTATGCGCGTCCGTCCGTCCATTCGCGAGGCTTCGCCTGTCTTACATGGATCTTCTTACGCGATAGGAAATTGGTCAAGTGGAAACAGGCACACCGCCTCCGCCGCCCGTTTGGAAAATGAGCCACGATGAGTGGGCAAAGAAACAAACGAATGTACGAACAGATGAAAATGCGGGGGCAAGCAATGCGGTAGACAATCAATCCGACGAGTACCACATGTACCGCACCCCATCATCTGCATATCATCGTGTGGGTGTGTTGTTAGCACCGGAGGGGGAAGCGAGGGAGCAAAACAAACCGTCACTGAATCGGAAAATTACTCTCACCGATAATAATGATGATGAGCACAGCACATGATGATGATCGGAATGATAACCGGTGCGGTGATGCAACGGTTGAGCATTATGTTACTGCGTGTTACTCGACGGTCATTTAAGCGCCCATTTTTAGGTTCTATCTGCGTTGCCCCAAAACGCACCTCACACAAGGTGCTGAAAGGCCGTTTAGAGCGCAGTTCCTGCTGCGTCATCGTAAAAGGAAAATGAAAACGAAATCACTCAATCAAGCTAGGATCACCGGAGATTACCGAGCCCAATCCGGGATGATTATTCCGATTTATCCCTCCTTTAAACATTCCCTATTTAACGTCTTCTACGTATTTATGCTGCCTGCGGATGGGAATCATAAAAATCGAGAAAACAATCCTCAGCTACCGGTGGCGTGGTTGATTGGAATGATGATTTTCCATCGCACGATCGCACCGGCACCTAACCACAAACGAACGAACGAATCAATCGTCGGCAGAGAAGACAACAGGAAAGCCACTTCCTCTTTTGGTCACCAACTCGGGTACTTCACGATCGCGATCGCCATGATGCGATGGCCATGGGATAATCACGCTCGAGCGGATGAACTTTTGCATTCCCCCCTTGGAATCCACCTGAAGGCAATATAAATAACAGCAAAAAAAAAAGGAATATTGAAGGTTAAACCTAGCCAAAAATCATGCTGATCAGTAAAGCGAATCTAACTAATTGGCCATCCTCCTTTCTTGCGCGCGCGCGCTCGCTCGCTCGCTCACCGTTCGTGACCTTAATTTGGTGGCCATCCGTTTCAAGAAGGTTCAAGCTCGCCAACGGCCAGCACAGCACGGTGGCCCGCCTTCCTTCCGGCTCCGGGCTCACGAAAAACTCTCAATTTTCATAAGACCACCCGATGGCGACGACACGAGACTCTCCACAGCGCCATGGAAAATCGTGCCCCCGCCTGGAGGCATTAAATGATGGATGGATGGATGGATGGACGGAAGGGGCCCATGAAGTCAGTCGGGCACTAGGCTTTTGGCAAAAAGCCCCCGAAAAAAAATCGAAATGAAACAACTCCGTCATGTCCGACCATCATCGCCGGAGGAGCCGGTCGGTAATCGGTTTTTTTTCGGGGAGGAAGATGATCGATTAAACGAAAACAGGTTTTTGGTTGCTTTCCTTTCATTTCATATTTCAGTTTTGTTTCCAGACAGCCTCAGCAGCAGGAGGATCGCTCCCCCGGTGAATTATGGACCGAAAGGGGGAGAGAGAGATGGCTAAGCACACGCCACCGATCCATCCGATCGATCAAACCGCAGAAGATCTGAGAGTAAAAGCAGAAGCTGCTGCTGCCGCTGTTGGTACGGGCCACCAAACTACGCGCGCGGGAGGTGGGATTTTCATTTTCAAAACATCTCCTTTTTTATGCTCCTCTCCTCTAGTGATGAACCGACAGAGAAGATGTTTTGGTTTCATCGTCGTTGCTGCTACTGCTGCTTTCCATCGTGTTTGGTGTAGTACCGAACTTCAGTTTCGCTTTCGATCAGGCGCTAGTTGGTGGTAAAGGGAAACCCATTTTTCCCCGATTTTCTACTTTTTTCGATATTCATTCAACAACGAGACCTTGAAGGCCCACCTGTGGAGATCATGATCAGGTGTTTTCGGTGGATTGGCATCATCGCGCCAATCCCTGGCCAGCATTTTGGTTCAAGCATATTTTTTTTCAACCCAAAACGCATGCCGTCATCTTCGCCATCGGAATCGGCATTTTCGTGAGCGAAAGTGAAACTTGGTGAAACATGCGCGTGCATGCGTGCCTGTGAGGCAGAAGATGATGATGCTGCGTTCGGAAATTGGGCTCCCCTTGGGCCTGGAGCGAAAGCGGCAGATGATGCTCGCGTGCTCGCATATTAGTTACCGATCCTGGGGCTCCCTCTGCCTGGATACCTTCTGTAGTTCCGCCAGTTTTTCGGGCGGCCCGGTTGGTTTTTTTGCGCATCACCGCGCCCAACAACATTTGAATGTCAAATAAGGCATTTAGAGGCACCGGCATAGGGGAAACATACCCCACAACCTGCATTCTCTCATTAGCGACTGGATGAGGCGGAATCGTGGAGTGTGTTAATTACTCCAATTTGAATACAAAGTGAGCAGCACGAGTTCGAATTCATATTCTGCCGGAACTGATACTTATCACCCCATATCGTCAGTGTCACTGCCGGGAAAAGGGAAAGTAGTGCCCTAGATCTGCATCTGTGGTGGCAGTTAAGAACGCGTCGGATTTCATCTTCAATCTGCGGTTAAAAATGCTGTCCAAATGTCGCACCGGAATGCTACCAACAACTAGCGACAGTCCTAGTACTTAGTACCTTTCTCCAGCTCTCTCTCTCACATTTAATTATCATCCACTAAAGCGCCATCTTCCCCGGGCAGCACCTCTAATTGTTCAGCGCTTTTTCACACCATAAACTGCAGCTTCAGATGACGCGCCGGTGTAGAAATGTGATCCGGGGCTGAGAAGAGTCCAAAAGGTGCAAAACGAGGCCATGCACAGGCACACAGACAATTGGCGGGGGCCCCCGCGACGAGGTGGCAATTGCTACTTTATAAGAATTGCTTAATCGCACCGCCGCCCCGTGCGCAAATGTATAAATCTTCTCCCTCTACTCTGCACGTTACTTGCTGCGTCGCTTTCGACGATTTGAAGAAATCTCATCTTAAGATTAGGCGCTACTAGACACCAACTAGTAGTGGTACTGGGCACCACCCAAGCTTCGCTAGCTAATTGCGCATCGTGAATGAAAATGCCATGATGCCATCGCGCAAATGATACGCTGCTCTACGGTGTCTCTGCGTTCGTTCGTTTCTTCGGAGAGAAACGCAAGATCGCACAGGCTGTTGCGAGGAATCCAGCCTCCCAGTGTGTACAGTATGCAAATGAATCCCCTCGGCATCACAGCACGGTGGGGGCTGCCTGCTGTTTCGAGACATCCGAAGAATGCCATTTGCAACTCGCGACAGCTCGCGACTGACAGACCTGGCGGATGGTAGGTACAGCGGCGTATTGCTGGCCTCTTTTGTGAGCTGAGCGCTGAATGAGGCTAATTCATCGCCCCAAAATCCTTATCTGGCGAGATAACTATCGCCATCAACAGTGTACAGTGCGTTTGTGTAACACTTTGTCCTGTCTTTGCAATCGACTAAGCGCGCCCGGTAATGGTCAGATGCGAAAAGTTGCGTCAAGTCAAAGCGATCAACAAACGTTGTGCGAATGCGCATTACTTGATAACTAGCCTAGGACACGGGTCTGTGGTCTGCACTCCTTCTGGCGAACGTGGCGAATGTAAATGCAATTACACGTTGCAATCCACTTATCTTGGCTCACATGGAGCATCGCCAATGGACATCACAAAACGGACCCACATGGACAGCAGAAGATGGCAACCGTCGTAGAAGCGTGGATTGAGTAAGAGACGATGCTACAAGCTGCTGGTACTTTTTGACATTCATTTCCACTTCACCTTCACCACCACGATTTATCTATTCCCCGTTGAACAAGCTCACTCCTTGAAAGCGCTAGCGGCATACTAATTGTACGCATTATCGTTAATCGCGTTTTTCAATAAATAGGAAAAGCTCATAAACTCGTCATCGTCGTCGAGGAGATGCATCCCTCGGCCTGGCCTGTATCCTGCTGCGCTAGAAGCGCAGTCTCTTCGCGGCTCTTCTGTCGGCCTTGAAGTCCGAAACTGAAGCGAGAGTACATCAGCTGCATGATGGTCAACGGTTTTTTTTTTGTATCATCACCGCTGACCGCACACCTCTGCCACGTACCATGCGTCCTGCATTAATGGACATCAGATACGAACCGTACACATGCGCGCACTCATTTACGGGCGAGATAATTTCTAGAGCATAGTACCGTGCACCAGCTGCATGCCCGTGTGTGGCTCGCTGCACTTTTGATGATGGTGTTGCACAGACCAACTGGCCGTTAACAGAAGTGTTGTGCTGGTCGTCACACGTGAGTAGCCTTAACCTTCTTTGTGGGACGGTAAGGCAGGCGTTCCACCTCGAAGGACTCGATAGCCCACTTACCGAACCGAACGAAGGAAGGGCCATGTTTGGTTTGCATGCGATTTGTAAAGCATGCGGTTTATGGAGATCCTTTGCAAACTTAAACACGCATACAGTACTGATTGGGACAGATTCCATCGCAGAATAGGCCAAGAACTAATCACGCTACCGAGCGCTACACACCTTCTCGTTGCTCGCACGCTGGTAGCTGGTAAAACATATTAAACTGTGGATTTTCAATTAAGTTCTTCACCTCATCTTGGTCATCTTCTTCACTCAATCATCCTCCTCCTGAACATCGCTGTTTACTGCTCCGTCTACGTGTATTTTCCTCATTTAATGACCTTCGCGAGATGAGTTATACGGAGTGTATCGCCAGATCGCCGTGAGATCAATGTAAAATACGATGCCCCAGAGATGACGATGATGAAGAAGAAGAAGAACAGAAAGGAAGGGGAGAGGATGACAGAGTAACGCAACAGCGTCGCACATCGAGCCATTACACGTTCTTCCATTATTGCGGTTCACAGCGCACAGTTCTCATTGCGGCATCGCGCTGTCCAATATATTTGTCAGCAGATGCCATTTGCGCTACAACATCATCGGCAAAGGAGAGTTGCGCAGTCCGCGAGTAGCAGCAGCTTATCTTCTGCTGTGGTGGGCAACCCCCCTGCTGTATGCTTGACTTATGTCGACACGACGTTCATGCCACGACACGAACCCCATACAGTGAATCTTTGTCCATCTTTTGTGCTACGATGTTGGTCACGAGACTTTCAAGGTAAGTAGCACAGCGACAGAGTCAGGGCTATCACAGAAATGAACGAACGGAACACATGTGATGAGTCACCGAGCTAGTAGTCAATATATGGGCCGGCTAGCATGAGTTAGATAGCAGCCTAGTGTAGACAAATGATCGTGACTGCTGTTTGCTTACTTCCTTCCTGTCGCAGGAAGTGACTAAAGGGTCTTAGAGTAGTCTGAACTACTCAGTATTCATATAGTCTAGCTATTTGGAAGGAAAAAAAAGCTTCCAAGAAATTCATGACAAAAATGTCCTCATAAGCGACCTTGCCTTTCGAATGCCCTTGTCCTTGCGGTGGCAGATTTAATTGAAACTATTACCACCTCAATCATCTCGCGCTGCCGCCGTGGTAAATAGTGACGAGTGGCCACACACTCTCCTCATTACCTACGGCCCTCTGCTTTCGTGGTGCGATGGCGCAAAGTGAACAAATTGCCTTTTTTTTGTGCAGCTCATTTTGCGTAATCTCTTGCGGACGACAAGGCTTCGCGTCACCATCTTTCTAGCGTCTCCTATAAGGCTCTCTTTGCGGCGGGGATCGTTTTTTCCCCCTCTACTTTGCGGCTTAACTGGCCGCGCTTTGGTCAATGTCAAAATGACCATCTACCCTGGAGGTAATGAAAAACGTTTGCGGTTAATGAAACAGAAAAATAAACGAACTAGAAGTTTCATCACGCGCTCGTAACGTTAGGCTGTATGAGATAATGATTCGCGGGGAGAAGATGAAGAGAAGAAACTAATTAATTCGCCCGTGGAAGCTGGGAAATTCATCATAAAAAAGTGGCTTCACCATCAAGCTGTAAGCTGCTGTTCTATGGTCATGGACTTCAATCAAAACTGACGCCTCAAGGTACGGTTTGAAGATTTGGCAAAATTGAACGATTCCTTGGTTCTTACCTTGGCATGGCGAGTCCTTGGCGCGTACAGCAATCGTAAACATTCGGTCCAACAGACAAGAAGGTTGCTGGCACTGTTAAAACGTTCAATATGCTCCACTGAAAGGTCTGTAATGAGTTACAGGGTCAGACCAACAATCACCTAGGACCCTTCGCAGGGCTATCGGTTTTTTATTGTGTTTAAGGAGAGGGCAACCTTCACCCGTTCGCAATATTCGCCTGTCAGCCTGATTTCGCTGGCCTCCGGTTGGTTGTTCTGCATGCTAGAAGCGCTGACCAAGGTTGCTGATCACTACACTGCACCGATTGAGAGAAAACGCATCGGACGACGAGACATTCCCACCTTGGCAACATAGTGATAGTGGGACATAAACATCGCTGAGTCGCTCCCACTTTTTCGCACCTTTCACGCGTTGTCAACTCTCGGAACTCGGAACTACGGTTGTGGTAGTACATCAGCAAAAGGCACCCGATGTGATATGTGCACCAGCGCGCGCACGCGGCCTTTTTAGCATTGAAGCATTGAAGGAGAACGAGGAGCGACAGAGATCGTGATAAAAACGAAACGGCTTGTGAATGCCAATGTCACGTTCGTTTAGTGGGCAACACGCCAAGGGTGAAACTTTGTCTGCTGTCGGCGTCGATGTGTTCCGATTCCGCTAGACGTGATAATGGGCATGCTCACGCCGCTTTGGTGGTCGACTTCGCGATGGCGACAGATTTGAATTTCAATTATGAATTTCCAAGCTAAACATTTGGTTAGTCGGGATACAAGTTAGTACACAACAGCTACTAACTGATATTCGTGTAGCCGTGAGTCTCACAAACTGCTTTGATCGTGATCGTGACGCAAATCTGCATCATAATTCTAGAAGCAACACGAATCTAACCAACACCTTGATGTCATAAAACACCCGAAGTGTCTCGAGCCCACTGGAAATGGGCCAGCATAATGCAGGAGCCCACTCATACGAGGCGATCAAGTGGAATGGACAAACACCTGGTTCTGGGTGCGTATCTCTACTCGCAGTCCGTTTCAATTATTGCAACAACCTTTCTCAATTGAAACTGTACTAATTGGAAGACATTATTCCGAGTCACGCTTTTCAGCATGGAACAATTCAAATCACCGGGATCACCGACGTCGAGCCGAGATTTTATCCTCCAGAACAGGTTACTCGGTGAGTGCGAGATAATTCATTGAATCAAACACTCGCGCTACTGATTCTATGCGATACAATTTATAATGCGAGGTTGTTGCGTCCAGTCGAGGTTGTTAGAACGACCTACACAACACTCCCTATGGTTGCCCTTTTCCGTACCCCCCTTGTGCGCTCTATCAAGGCACGATCAGCGGGGAGTGATCGTGAGAATTGTTCGGTATTATGACGGGTTATTTTTAGTACATCCCCCAGGTGCCTGCAGTCGACTCCACTCCACTCCACTAATGGCGCACGAGGCTATTGGGAGGTAAACGGTTAACCTCCATCGACAACCGGTACACTACACGCCCTAGAGGAGAGGGAGGTACTAATCTCCGTTGGATACGGAATTATCCCCCACCCGAACTGGTAGCAGAGGGCTCTAGAGTGACTGCATTACAACACATGCGGAGTTGCAAAAGAGTTTGCATATGGCTACCACCATCACGATCGCCATTGGTAGTACTAGTACCCCCGGGGGCCACTGGTTTCAGTGGCTGGTCCGTCCAGCCAGACCTTTTAAGCACGTCCGCCAACGACGATTTATGATTTACTTGAAACCCGTTGATGAGGATTTATGCAGATTTCAAGATAAATCTAGCATTGAGGCAATTAATTTTTGTTTTAGGCACAATGATGTTGCCAAAACTTCCCTTTAGCTTCAAGCCTTCGAAATGGTCACTTCACACGGCTTAACCGGGGCCACCATCGACGGATGTTAATGAAGAGAACAACATTTGGCGGCATGAAGGACGTAGAAGGTGACACGAGCATAGCTGAACGTCTACACTTCGCTCTGTCTGGGAACGGAAACGTATAATTTGGTGGCGCGAGGGCTCGTTTCGATAATCGCATGACACATCCTTCCGTGGCACTTTGGTCGCTTCGAATTTTGCCCAAAAGTAAACAGACGACGTGAATTATTTTTGTTGCCCACTTGAGCATGAGAAAAACGGATTGTTTCAGTTGTGCGTCGGACCTCCGTTCGTCTACAAATTCCTAAGCAATTTTCCATCGATTGTTGATCGATTAACCAGACCTGAGATGATTGTCGCCCAAATGTAACCTTAGCTTTCGTGGCGTGAAATCAATTCTCTCACGCTCGACTACGACGGCTCATGTTCCCCATGGACGCTAAATATTGCATTAATCTACGCATAATCTCATCTGCCTAAGCAATCTTCGCTTCGATCAACCGCAAGGGGGCTTCGAAGCTAATTTATTCCATATCATCATGGATGGAATCTGCACTTTGCACTTTGCTACAGCCTCCAGCACGAGCACAACTTCGCTTTATGACTCGCCTGCCCCTGACTGGTTTCATTTACGTAATCGACACAAATCGGCTGGTGGTCCGGTGGTACAGTCGACGGTGCTCAAATCGGGCTCATATTTATCATCAATCTTTGTACGATGATTTTCACCGCGTGCGCGCCGCGGAGTTGTTGGAGTACAACACGCGGCGCGGATTCGTTACACGGTCGCCATTCAATTAAGTTCCCATGGAGTTAACCAAGCGGCCAACCACAGGACAGTACACTACCCCTAGGTCAGCGTTAGCGCACAGATGAAAGTGAGTTGTTGAGCCGAGGGAACGTTTTGTGTTTGTTTTGCTTGAGACACAAATTAAAACAAAACTCATCTTGTCAACTGAACACAATGGGCCTGACAAGCGAGCGAGAGGGATGACAGTCCGGTTTTGCTCGCGAAGATTCATGTCTATTACGCGTCCCGTTTGAGTGACGCAAACGCTATTTGCCAAGGAAGGGGCAATTAGTGGTGCAAAATGGTAAAAGAAAGAGACGCGCATCGTCATCAAACGGTAGCTCGCGGTCCGAATAATGATGAAAATGTGTGAAAACCGTTTCGAAATCACTTATCTGACATCGTATCGTAGTGCTCTCGGTTGATCGCAAGCGTATAAAGTATAATAGGTGCATAATTACCTGAAAATAAATAAAGAAAAAGGAAGAAATGTGTCAACTCAATTCATTAAGAAGGATTCAATATTTCAGAAAAATAAACTTTGCGAAGATCCAATCTGCTCCAAACAACTCATGCTCTTCTACCGTGATCCTCTTCTACAGGATACTCCTCACATCGGATCTCACCTGACTATCGTCGCGTGGTGACTGGTGTGTGTTTCCGTTTCCTTCTTCCGCCCCGAGTAGCTCACGACCGTGATCTGTCGCGTTTGTGTCCGTACGACGCGGCGCACCCTACTCCGCCCATCACCCACCAACACGATCGTCCGCTTCTTGCTACTTCCACTCCCAGCCGTACTGCCGCTCCCGGGCGCCGTATCACTCCCGTGACTCAGCGCACTCGCCTTTCCCGACTGATGGTGGCTGTGGTGGTGATTGTGATGATGACTATTGTTGTTGTTATTATCACCAGCAACACCTCCACCTCCACTGAACCCACTGCCACCACTCCCACTGATCAGGCTGCTCTTCTCCGAGCTACGACTTCCGGCGCCACCCAGCCCCAAGCTGTCCAACTTGTCACTCAGATCGAAGTATCCTCCGCTACCACCGCTCCCGGACGACAGGATGTGCTGGGGATAGTACTTGTTGTAGTACTTGTCCGATGGTGATGACGATCCACCACCTCCACCGCTGCTGCCACCAACATTGCCCACCGAGCTGCTGAAGGTATTCTGATACTTGAGCTTCTCGCCATTCTCACTCTGCTGTAGATGGTGATGGCGTGGCGAAGATCGCGACTTCCGCTCTCGCTCCGCCAGATGATGATGTGGCGAAGGAGAGTGATAGTGCCGGTGATGGCTTTTGTAATGATGATGGTGATGATGGTGATGGTGCGGGTGTCCGTGCTCGCCACCCCTTGGGTACAGCTCCGAATCGAGCATTTTCCTTTCCGTTTTCACTTTACGCACCGATCACTGATCGCGATGGTGTTGAACTGCTAGGGTCTCGCGTTTTTATTCTGAAACTAGGCACATCTTTCAGTTGTTCATTGTTGCTTTTCTGCAGCGCACAAGCTGGTGAAGCATATACTGATCATTTTGTTGTATTTCACGTTTCTGCAGTTTTTGTGTCCTTGGATGATGTCGTCACCGGTTTCGAGTTACGTTTCGGAAGGATTTCGAAAGTTCGTTTTAAAGTTTCGTTTACCAATTAGCACTATATTGCACTCGCGGAACCTCTGTAATGTGGGAAGAGACTGTTGATTGATTCGTACAATGATTCTTCTGTTGCCGATACACAAAACAGGGTCTTAAAACTAAACACAACACATTCGATATTGTGCAGAACTCGCTGGTGCTGCTGCTGCTGCTGACTCAGGGATCCGCTGCTAACCAGGAAAGCTTAGTTTAGTGTCGAAAATCCCCAACGGTGCTCACTGTGCGCGTGGGCCTGGCGGACAAGTGTTTGTTTAACGTCGAGAACCAGGAACCACACCAGCCTGACGCCATCAAACTCGTTCCGTAGGTAGAACATAAGGAAGTTCCACCGGGCGTTAGGCGTGAGGAATTTGTTTTTTAACATTTCACTGAATAACAATTAACCGATCAACCGGTGGAGTGGAGTTGGTGCCACAGAGTATACTTATTACTCACTGCGCCTGCCTCCGGAAAGCAGGAATTCGCAGGCCGAGTTCGAGTTTGTGGCCGGCGTGCCCTGAGGCCAAGGCAGATCAGAATCGCGAAGTCCGTGTCCGTGCAGAATGCCGAAAATGCGAATCCGTACGCCGGGTGCGGTGTGTAGGTGGCGCTGTGGCTTAAAATACGTCTTGACGTAGCAGCGCGTGTAGGAAGCGTGCCTCCGTTTGTCCGAGAAACGGCTTCTTCTTGTGGCGGCTCAAGATCGAGAGTAGCGGCGTTTGCGTTCCAAAATCGATATAAACCACTGCCGCGAGGAGTGTGCTCACCACAACGAAATGAGGAGCATTTTACAATTAACATCGCAAAAAACACAAGACACACATTGCAATTAACACTAGGCACTGGTGAGCGTAGTAATGGGCATGCATTGTAGCGGTAGAATGCGCGATGCGTCTTGTAAGTGAAAGGAGCGAAGAGAGGGTCTAATTAGAACCTTCGCGTGCCCAACCGAGGAAGACGCCGTTAATTTCACAATCAGCAGTGCCATAACGGACCGCGCGAACATTCACAAGCTGGCAATCAGTGCATGATGCTCAGTGCATTTCCGTGTTTGTAGCGCTGTGAGTGGGGAAAAAAAGAGGAGCCCCACTACTCCTCTCTAGACAGCCGCTCTAGTCAGAATGGTGCCATCATTTGCGTGTACAGTATTGCGCAAGAAACGATTATTGCTAAATGGCTTAGCTACTAAACCTACAGCGAATGGCGGATGACTTCCTACGCCATTCCTAGAGGCTGCTGGCGGTAAATACGCGCACAAGCACTTGGATCGTTTGGCAGTAACTTGTAATAAGATTGCCAATTTGCTTGACTTGGTTCTCCCACGGGCCTCTAAGTGGCAGATCGAATCCCATTTTGAGTGCAACATTTAAGAGCATTCCGTGGAGGTCGCTCCATCGATTAATGATCTGATTATCTAATCGCTACGCTGATCGGTATCGATCCACGATTGGCGGCATCTTCCCGAGCTGGCCATCAGTCGGCGACGGATTAACGAAGCAACGGAGGACACCTGCGATGCGCACTCGAATTGCCGTCATCACAGCAGAGGGCATTATGCAACGGACGCATTAGATTGCGAAACAAATCAGAAACAAATGTTGACATTCCCAGCTGGACTGGCGCACTGGCGCTGGAAGGAAGCTGCGCTTCTAATGCTGAAAGAAAACACGAGACCGCGAGAGCCGAACGATCAAAACCGGTCACCGGCGACAAGTTTTAATGGATCGTCCTAGAGTTCAAGGGGACAATAAAGACGCGCCATTTAGACGCGCTCACGGCTCGGCAGATAAACCGACTGGCTACGACTGGAAACGAAATGGAAAGTCCCGGTTTTATGACACTTTTTTGTGAGTGAAGCTGTAATGGTCGCGCGACGGTACTCCGGCTTCGTCTGCTGCGTTCCTCTTGTGTACAACTCTATCTCGACCCGGCCGGTTGCTTATCAAGCCGTGTGTGCGAGGAGAGGATATTCCTAATTGGTTTTTTAGTAGCTTCCTGTAGCGAGTAACCATGGTCATTCCATTATAACAATCCTTTGACATTACACGCCATCCGTGAACATAAAAAGTCCACTTGCATTCCCGAATCCGACACTCACGCCGAGAACCTTGACCGATGGGGCAGCAAAAGTCACGCAAAGAAAGGAAAGGGTGCGCACAATACGTAACACCAAAGCCCCCGTATAAGGGCATGGCGGATTGGCGCATAAATTCGAACTAAAATATTGAAATCTGGTGCCTCCCAAGTTTGTCCAACACCCCCCGCCAAAACAATATAACGGATTATAAATATTGATGTCGGAACAGGGTACCGGTTCTTGGGAGTTGGAAGCTGCTACGCGTCTGCTCGTGGCGCGTCTGGCAGCTGTGTACCCCGTCGGTGTTTCTGTGGTCCATTAAAAGTCCTCCAGACACCTCTAAGCCTCTAAGTGATGTATCACATTAGACCACTTTCGGTCACCATCCCACGCCTGACTCAATGACCAGTCCAGTCTTGACCATGGAGCCAAAAGTTGATCAATATGATCGATCGACATTGCAACACACTCGGGGGTGTTTGTTGACTCACATACAACTCCATGTGCGCGCGCGCGCGCGCTGAGCAACATAATTATTGATGTTACAAGATATTCGAGAGAGCGCGAGAGTGATGATGATCGTCTGGCGATGGCAGCGGCACATCACTTTGATCTGTGTACGGGCGGATGTCCGATCGAGTAGCATTGACATGCCTGCCGCAATGCAGCAGCTGCATTCGTGTGGGATTAATGCTTGACCATGGTCCGCGTGGATTTTCCCAAACAAACCCGTCATGTAATCCCTAAAGGAAAGTGTGACAAGACTATCGACGAGGGAGAGCAGACGACGCTTCAACTGTCCACACAATAGACATGTCACAAGGTGGCGCCAGCTGTGCCGATGATGCATGCTGTCTGTCAGCTGAGCACACACGGTACTTGACCAATCGTTCAGCGCATCGGACTTTGAGTGGCAAAACGAGTTTCCGGTGTCCACTGGCCGGCCAGCGAGTGAACGAGCCTAATTTCAAATGCAACCCAGACGAAAGGCCGGCTGACACATTCCCGGGTCCCGTCACTGCCCTGTTGTGCGAGCGATTCATTGCCGATACTTTAATTGCAGTTTCAAGTTGACACTTTGAGGTTAGAGGAGGAGGGCGGGCGGGCGGTGGCTGGAGAGAATACCTAATACCCTAATGGAGACGTGAAAGTCGTGAGTGCAGAAGACCAGCGTGCGAGTGAGTTGCACGCGACAGGAAAGGAAAGTTTCAAACTCACGACAAGTGTCCCCGAAGGGCGCCCCAGTCTGCTTGCAGTCTGCCAGACGCTAGGGCCCGAAAAATGTTTGGAAGTGTGCGGTGAAAGCGCATGGCCGTTGCGTGGAATTAGCCACTCGGTTGTTTGTTCCAACCATCGAACGAATCGTTTTGCGTTTAGTTTCAACATGGAATGTGTGGAACATTCAATTGTCCAACGGAAGCTGCTTTAGATTGGCCCCTGTTCACGGACGTGATTCTGAGGAAATCATTCGAATTTACTGGAAGGAAATCCTCAACAAATACGTAGGTGTCGCTAGCCCCGTTAAAAGCCTTTTG
>NC_064878.1:15100000-15137500 GCF_943734665.1 Anopheles aquasalis
CGTGTTGGCGCTAGATGTTGGCGGCATTTGCAAAAGGTTGCGTCCTATCGAAGACGCTAAAGACTCCCCAGGGTGGTGATTATTTTGCATAATGGAAGTGGAAAGATGCGTACCCTGTACGGGTGATGTGGCGAGAGCGACAAGACGAGCTCAAGCTGTCGATAATAATGATGTATTGAACGTGTTTGCATGGCGTGATGACGTTGATAGACGTTATGTTGCAGCATGCAGCATCATCAAACGACAATCACTTCCAGCAAACAATCGTATCATCATTAGTAGTAGTAATGTTGGCTTACTCGCCTCAAACAACTACAAAATGGCGGCAAAAGAGAGTGATGAGTGCAATCGATGCTACTGCAACTTCAGGAAGAAACGGTGCGCACCACCGTCAGAGCCTCAGCGCCTTCTCCATTATCTGCATCTCGCGCGTATGCAAATCACTGACTGCTGTGCACTTTGTGGGCACGGGAATCCCATGAAAACAATGAGCTATCGAGTGAGGCAGCACCCACACACCGGAAGAGGCTGCAAGACTAATGAAGCTCGCGAAGGCATCGCGAAGCGAACCTTTCAGCTCCCGCGCATGGTATGTGTGCTTGTCTTCCAACATTTCCTTTACATTTCCTCTCCCCACTTGGGTTGAGGGGACCCTTTGAGGAATTGATGAATGGACAATTACGCAGCCTGCACCTACACACTAACATGCGACGCATAAAAAAAAGAAGCCTAGAGTACGCTAGACACGTGGTTGACGTCCCTGTCTCTCTCTCTGTATTCGGCAGCAGACCGAAACTGTCGTTCCCCCGCATTTATGTATGAGCATATACGCTCCCTGGCAGTAATTGGGGTCACCGTTTGGAACATCCGTTCGACAGAGTGGCTCCCCTCTAACGCTCCCTTCCTCCAGTACCTTCAGGTTTTATGCTTCAATCAAACTTGCACTCTCAGCTCGGCTGTGGCCGTGCTGCGACGGTTGTGACGTTTCGTTAGATTTGTCTCCTCTTCCCACACACGAGTTGACAACGGGTTGCGGAGAGCATACATCATTGTACGCTTGTGAGCCATTCAAAAGCAACAATGACACTCACTGCTACATGATGTCGCTTGCTGTTGCCCTCCAACGGACCACCCTGGTGTGTTTCGTTTATGTTTTCTTTGTTTTCCCCCCCACTGCATATCACTCTTAGCGCATCTTTTGACGCAACAAACCACCGCCAACCGCCATCAACGAGGAGATTGGTGGCACACTGACCGTTCCGTACCAGAACCCAGCCCCAAACCGAACAATCATCGCGGAACAGGGAAGAAGAGTGCGCGCTTGAGCTCCACAAACAGCCACGCCAAATGGATCGGTCGGTGTTATGCGGCATCAAACGCGCGCGCACTCCTATTGTTTGATAAAAGCGAAAGAAGAAAAAAAACAGCACCACAGCGGCCACAAAGCATAAAGCGGAAGACAACACGGCGTGGTCAACGGTGGTTGTGCGTTGCGCAATGTTTGCATCAATTTTTGCATCGAACTGGCCGAGTTTCGAAAATGGGCGAGAGCAAAAGAAAGGCTTCACTCGGTCACCTCGTCCACCGCCAGTTGTGTAATCCACGGCCCCCCCAAAATGGCCCCCGACCACATTATTGTTTCAATAGTGCAGCGAAGCGTCATGATAAGGAATGCTGGATGGTGCTTGAGAAACCGGAGTGCGCTTCGAGCGCTTCCCGAGAAAGAGTGGATCTCATTTTGGTGTTTATCTGTTAGGAAATAAGAATTTCATTTCTCTGCTGCGACGGGGGATGATGGTGCTTCAACAGCGTGCATCAGGGTGAAGCATTGGGTGCATCGGCTGCGCTGAACTCCGGAAGCGAGTTAAAAGGGCGGGAGCGATGCACCAACCTGGCCACACGCCAGCCCCTGCGTGATGTGTCTTTGTTACGGCCTCTGGAGGTCTGTAATTTAAAGATTAATGGTAGGTTGCTGGCCTGGAGCGCCAGATGCACTCTTCCCGGCCAGATTTCCGGCCGCACGCCAATATTCTCTTCGATGAGAAAATGAAGTCATCAAACTCTGGCCTCCAACTCCGGCACGGGCGCCACACAACGAATGTAAATTACGTTCGCGATTCGTGCCGTTTCGTTAGCATCCCGCTGCTGCTGCTGCTACTTGTGCTGGAAGGTTAATTCTGTTCTCTCCCACACGGCACGTACAGTTTTAGATCCGCGCTCGGTGTGTATCTCACTTGCCGTGATGGCGTGCATTGACTTTGTACCTTCCACTAACCTTCATGCTGCTAAAATCTAAAAAACCTCAACCTCATCCATAAAACCATCATCGGTAGAGGAACGCGATGCATAATTACTAAACGCAAACGAACGGAGGTTTGTGTTCCTCCTTCTTTAAACTGAAACTTCAAAACAAAGCGAAACAGCACTCGCGCGTGATCGATTGTCCTACTGGCAATGGCCCCGAACGTGTTGCACACACTGTTGGCCCACTTGATCATGTAAGCATGTAGTGCGCCGGCGGGAATGAGAAAGACCACACCGGCGACGACGCTCCGTTGAAACACCAGAAGTAGGAAGACGACGAGGTGCCTGAGCGCCCCTGTTGGCTTTTAATCCAATTTTCTCCGCTCTTTCCGCACACAACACAACACACCGCTCGAGGCTCGTGAATTTGGCAGATATGCTAAGCAGCCTAACCGACAACAGCAACACCAGCGGCTCCGGCTCGTTGATAGGTGCTGTCCATCATCCACCGTTCAACCATCATTAACAGCATTACAATCGGCTACACCAGTCGTGTTCCGTGAGCGGCAGCGCGCGCGTGTGTTATGCATACGGCTTTCGATTTTGCACAGATCATTATGTTGGCATCACCATCACCTCCCCCCTGGTATCGGAGGAATACTGGGGCTCTGCGCTGTTGAGCAACGGCAAAGCGATTCCTTCTCTTCCATGTACTGACCATCCATTTCGTTGGATGGTCTTCCTCTTCCTTGGCTATCGGTATCGGTTTCAGCAGCAGCAGCAGCAGCAGCTCCCACGGCATGAAGATGGAAACAAAAGACATGGAAATCCAATCAATGGAAGCACAGCCACCGAATGGCCATTTTTGGCTTTGAATCGGAGGCGATGGATGCGATCTTTCGATGGAGGCGACATCGCGCTTATGCAACACTCGACTCGAAAGACAGGCCGCAGGCAGCGAGATGTCCGCATTCGATCGGAGGAGCGTGCGATCGTATCGGCACTAGAGATACAAGCGCAGCTGGCAACAAAGTTTTTCGGCATGTCACCAGGCGCATATGGCGTCACGATAGTGATAGCCCCCGGCGTCCCAAGGTGCCACACAACAGCTGGCGACCCTTTTCGACGCCCTCTCCTTTCGAACGAGTGCGTCACATAAACAAGCGGATTAAGCGGCCCTTCCCCACATAATACTTTAATTACCTCCGCCACGGCGCAACGGACCGGTTCCTGCTGTTGCTGTTGCTGCTGCTGCCACTACTCGAAGATCAGGCTTCTCGGAGGTGACGTCCGCGTGGTAACGCGTGGGTCTGTAACTTCTGTAACCGGCAGCTAACAGCCACAGCAGCAACAACAACAACCGGGGGTTGGACTTTTACAAAGTCCAACTAGCCGCAATTAAGTCCGACCATCCAACGGGTTTGGTGATCGAGAGAAAAAACAAAAAAAAAATGAAACACAAAATGTGGACCGACATTGACTGACCTGGGGAATGGATTCAGTGAGGGATCGGGGACCGGAAGAGCGGAACTGGTGTTTTGGAGGGCACGTGCGGGCGCGATAGAACACCAGCGAGACCGTGCCGCGCGCGTCAAATCGCCCATGCGTGCGGTGCACCTACGCGATCCGACCGTCGGTCGAAACGGTTTCTCAACTGCCCACGATCGAGTGAAGGAGAGAGCAAGAGTCGCTCTCCAAGAGGGGGAACTGTTATATCCCGTGTATTCCTCGACGCCACCTCCGGTGGTTAACCAACCGTATCCACAGCTCCAGCCAGCTCTGAGCTGGATAGATGGCCGCGATCTATGCGTGCGATTCGCTTTCTCGGTTCCGGCAAACACTTCCAGTCCCGGAGTCCCGCCACAACAGAGAGAGGAACAGACTACCGCAAGTTGCTGTCACTCTTCCTCTTTCACTCTGTTTGATACTTTTAACTTCTTCTTCCACTTCTGCTCCTGCTGGTGCGATTTCTGGAGAGCCGGAAGTACGCTACGTCCATGTTAGAACAGCCGGTCAACAACAGAACAGAACAGAACAGATGAATCATCGCGCGCTAGTGCGAGGGGAAAAACGTTGAGAAAGAACAGTCAACATTAATCGTCCGCAACCGAGAATGGACACTCTCGGGCACGCTCTTCGCTTTACGAAGCGTAGTTATGACCGAGAAGTCTGTCAGGAGACGTGGAGATGGTTGAACGGAACGCCCCATAGATCATGTTAATGGTTTTCGTTGCATTAAGACGATTCAGCGCTCGTGTCAGCGCATCTTATCACACACTCCTTTAACTTTATCTCTCTCTCTCTCGCTCGGCGTGCTCATCCAGAGTTGTGTGCGATATCGACATCCATACGTTTGTGGCAGTTCAAGTCGAAACTCATAAAACTCAAGGTGATTGATTCGATCGGACGTTAAGCACTTCTCCTAGCAATCCATTTTATGGGAAATTTTCCTTTCTCGCGAGCCGACAGTCCCTCTTGTAACTCGCCAGAAAGCGCGAAAAATGAATTTTCTTTTCAACTGCATTGAACTTCGACGCTCCAGAGAGTCTAGACACTGCATCCAGGAAAGAGGATCAAGTGACGCGATCTCACGATAAGGGCGCCAACGATGGAAATCGCCGGTCTTTCACGGGAGATTCTCCCGGAATAGCAGCAGCAGTATTGCCAATGAGGCTCTCGGAACCCGGATCAGAAAATAAGACGTAGAAGCGACACCATTTGGGATCGACTTTCCGGCCAATTCTGTCTCACGGTGCGCGATGGCGTGAAACAAGCGGAGCGAGCGAGGTTTCGATTAAGCTAATTGAAAACAATCATCCATCAACTCGAACCAATTGTGAGTCACCGTGTACCGTGATTTGCGCCCTCGCCGCGATCTCTAACCGTGGATCGTTGATCGTTAAGGGGGGGGGGGGACCTCTGTCGTCATGAACACTAAACAGGTTTCCCCAACTGAACTCACTTCTCCTCCCGCCCGCGCCGGTGCTGGATTGGTTGTTTTCGCCGGCATCCGTAAGTAGGACGCTTCACCGACGATCGCGCGACCAGTTGTCGAACACTCGCGCCACCCGAGTGTCCAGTTCAGGATGAGAATCTGGTTCTAGTTCACGGGAGTTGTTGAGATTGTGTTAGATTTGTTGTGGCCACCGTGGCCCTGTTGCATCAAGGCCACCACCATCACCACCACCAAGTGCATTTCCTCCGCCACTTTCGCCGCAAGCGGGCGCGCAGTGGACAGATTCCGGTTGCGTTTTGCGCCCCGACTATCGGTGGAATCGGAATCGGGAGCGAACGCAATGTGAAGGCGCGGAAAAGGGGTCACCTGGATTGGTGTTTTCAGTTTCTCGCTTGCAGAGAATGCAGAAATGTGTTCCAAGTAACTTGCACCGAGGACCAGCGGCGGGAAACCTGGTTGTGTTCCTGGATTAAAGCCGCTTTATCACCGAAACCGTCAGCACCACAGGAGCGCAAAGTCAATGGTTCAATTTAGCGGGCGGGGAAGCGAATGGATGACTCAATGGGCGGCACATAATTTATTCATTCGCCAGAGATGATCATCTCACGCTGCATTTTGATTGCGTGCGGCGTGCGACGACCGATCACAGGTCCAACAGGGAGCCCCCCACTGTTGTCCGGGCGTAAAACATTAATTGGGCACGATTCCGACTCCAAAGACAGAGCCAATGGGGTCCGTGATTATTAGGACACCAGCCTCCATCCACCAGCAATCAACAGCCGTTGAGCAACTAAATTAATCGGACAACTATTTGTCCGAATCGGATTGGGAGAGGAAAAAAAAGGCGGGGAAAAAAGTGAAACACCCCACTGGACTGGACTGTTTCGGGGAGATCCGGAATTTGGACGACGAAAATGACGAGGAAAACAACTTTCGCCCTTTTTCGGACCGGCCAAGCGCACTTCACTTTGCGCGGCTGCTCGCTGGTAAATGGGTAGCTTGCGGAGAGCGGCTTGACAGATTAATTGAAATTTATGTTTAGCACCAGGAGAAGTTCCGGAACCCTCCTCCCTCCGCCACCGAGTGGCTCTCTCGAGATGGCCACAATGGTAGCAAACGATCATCCTTCAGCCTCTTGAGAATGATGATGAGGAATCATTATGTAGCAGCTTCCGAAATCGCCTTTCGCAGACCATCTTCTCCGGCCCAGGAGGAAGGAAGTGAGTAAAAGTGACAAAAACCTTTCTCTCTGTGGTGGTATCCGGCGGGATGTAACAGCCAAAAACCGAAAGATTCAAGTCTCAGCCTCAGAAGAGTGAAACTACGCGGCCAGGGCGTGCGTCTTTCGCACCTTTCTCGGGCTTTTAAACATCCGGAGCATACATCACGCATTCGGTCTTTTCGTGTGGACCGGATGCAACTTTTGCTGCCGCCTGTCGACTCAAATGGTGCTCGAGATCACTTACGTTCGCGAGATCTCGCGGTTGGGAGCGCGATAATCGATTAATCACTTGGCGCACAAATCGTTTCCTCAAAAAGGCTTTAAGCGCACGAGTGGTGTACTTGTCGTTGAGGAAGATAGACTCTGCAACTGACTTTCTACTCTCCGTGTCGTACTGGGATGTTTTCCCGGAAGAACTGATCGGCGAGCGGCGAGAAAACCCATCGAGGTAGTTCCTATAATCTTGCTTGTGGATCATGGCAATTTGACAAAACATGGAGGGAAATTCCGGTCCGTGACAACCTTAAACAAGGCTTAGCTAAAGGAAAAGGGAGCCCGCACACACTTATGCACTCAACGCACAATCCGTTCCGTTCCGTTCCGTGAGTTGCGCAAACACCACCGTGCCACCAAATCACTAACAACCTTAATTCGAAATCCTAGGGGACAATTTGCACCCAGATGGTGATCAAAAATTAATTAACGCAAGCTCTCCCTCTCCCTTCCCTCCACATCGTTTCGTCGCGGACACAGAACTCAACGATCGTCAAAGTGTAATTTCGTTCGAAATCAAATCATCGTGACCATTCCCGGTTCGGCACTTGACAGCCAATCCCAGCCGTGATGACAACAGACAGACCGGTGGAGAGTTTCATCGGGAGCCATCTTTTCCGCCACGGTTAATGGCACCGGTGGTGCGCGCATTTCGATGAGGGGCTCGGGAGGCTAATTTGCTGATAAAACACAAAACCGGAAATCTCCGATCAAAAAGCCGTGTGTACCGATGCACAGCAGTGACTCTGGGCTGGTAATTAGGACCGGCGAGGCTGAAGAAAACCCAATCAGAGCGGTTTGATTTATATATTTTGCATTCGCGCGACTTTGCAGGGAATTCCCTTCCACTTGAGTATTCCAATCACGTGCGCGCGGAATGATGATCTTCAGGACTGGCAGCTCTGGAGGTCGGTTAACGACACAACGTCGAGACGTCCTCCTGCTTTTTTTACAATAATTTCTTGCACAAATGGTTCCTTTCTTATGGTTCTCAAAATTTTCCATAAAGAAACCTCGTGTGACAGTCAACACCATTAGTCATCGGGATGTTAATAAGTTGCTGAGGTGAGGTAAAAAGCGAGCAAATACGAACACCGAGACGCAACTTTTGCTCTCTGGTGCCTGTATGTGTTGCAGCTTGTTAGTTGATGACAAACAACAACACAGCAGCATTCAGCACGGCGATGGTTTACGTCATGCTTTTGCTTACAAAGCTCGAATCGCCAGCAACCATCCCATTCCCGTACGGTTTCGATGAGTCGACGACACGCGTTGGCCACAACCCACGGCGTGACACACATTTGCCGCTGTCTGGTTTGGGGAAATCCCCAGAAAGGGCAAGAACATCCGCATCCAGGAACAGCAAAAACGTCCCAAATTCTCGAAAAAACAGTCAGATAAACTCAGTAATTACTGGCAACCATAGTAGGAATGATTGAAGACAAACAAAACATCGCCGCTAATGAGGGTTTTGGAGGCAACTTCGTCCGTCAGTCAGTTCAAAGACCTGTTGCTCCGTGGCTTGATGCTTGCCAACACCACCATCACTACAACCACCGGCGAGCTCTGGTTGGTGTTGCGATCATATGTAGCTCGCTCGCGCAGCTCCATGGACCATCGTCCGATCACCTTCCGAAGGTGAACAACTGTTGGCGCCGCCACCGATCCGATCGGAGATTGTTGTCTGCCGCGGCTCGTGCTCGAGTCCGTTGTCCGGCGTTCTGGGAGGATTAAGGCCGTGCCGTGCCGTGCCGTGCATGGCTGGTTCGTTGGTTGCGCCAACGCGCTCCGATGCCAAACCGGGACCAACTGTTACTGAGCAGAAGTGAGGGAAGAATCCGCGCGCGAATTGCGGACACGCGCAGAGCTTGGGGATGCTTAATTTATGGCACTTTCGTGGTGACCGGCCCGGGGAACAGGGCGCCCGGGAACCGGTCCCGAAATTGTCGACTAGCCAATAATGGTGGCAAAAGTGAAACCTGGAGCGCTGGAATACAGTAGAACAGCAGGACTTGTGGCGCGAGGGCGTCCGTACCATGAATCATCGAGCGACGCGTCGCGAGGTCCGGTCCGGAGAAATGAAAACAAACTTCCTCCACCGAGGGGAAATGGAACCAGCAGGAACCAGGTGTGCCCGTTGCAACATTGCATCGAGGGCGCACCGAAACATATGCTCGGCCGAGCGGGGTGAAAAGCTGCACAAACATATGGCGGGTTCCGGGCGGGTGAGCGAAAGACGCCACCATTTGTGTATGCAAACCGCGAGCAACGGGCACCCCGCCTTGAGGTACACAGGGGTTTTTAACTAGAAAGCGGTGGTGACACACTAAACGATTAGTTTCAGAAAGCTTCGCTTCACTAAATGCCCATCGGAATCGGAATTGAGTGCGTGATTCTGGTGGAATACATAATGCAGCGCAATGTCCATGTCCAGGGTCTAGTGTCAACATTTGTTGCCAAGCAAACGACGGAACAAGACGTGAAGAACGCACGTTCTGTTTTGCGCTGGTAACCGGAGCGGGTCAACAGTAACACAACCAGCAACAAACAACGCATCAACGCCATGCTCATCATCACACGATAAGCCATCGCGCTCCAGTTTCGCGTACCGAGTACCGTATTTTCGCGCAAAGTGATTGCTGTCCCCTCATCAACTGGACAAGGGAATAATGTAGAAGGAAACGCACAACGCAGCAGCAGCAGCAGCAGCAGCCGAAACACCGAAAACAACCAACAGCAGCAAACAGCAAACGGTCCCATAAAACGAACGGTACACCTTTGCTCGCGTTTCTGCTCGCAACAGATCCAGTAAGGTACCTCCCGTTTTTTTGGGAGGGGACTTGAGAGGAGAGGTGCATATGCTACGCGTGGATAGCCAGTTTGTGTTTTCCCTTTTTTCGTTTTGCTTGCAAATGGATGCCCTGCCCTGAATGTCACACTGGGACACTCCCAGGGGGTCGGTGAGCTGTTCGCTTTTCACGGGCAAATTAAACGAATTTTCACGCTTCCCTCACCAGCACCTCTCTCCTGAGACTCTTCATCACCACAAGTACCACCGCAACCGGCAATTCGTTACACCTTTAGCCGCTTCAGAGAGCTTCCGCTTTGGCGCGTCACGGAAAAGACGTTTTGATAGCGTTGCGAACCGTGCTCTGGTCCCAGGGTGGTGCTACTGGGCATTTCCTCGATTTTCCCGGTGTCTGGAGACCCCCAACCGAAGCCACGTAGCATCCCATGATCGTTTGCTGTCATCGTGCTGTCTCATCATTGCTTCATTTCGTTGCCACGTGCGATGCAGGGAGATTCAATTGCAACTGCAGATAACTGCAAGAGCACACTGCGCCCACACAGTGAGATGCACTTACACATAGAGCGGAGAAACAATAGAAGCAGCAACAAAACACCACGAAAACAAAAAAGGCCAACCAACCAACGCACTAAAATCCAACGAACGGCTTGGAGTAATTGGAATGGAAATTAACGAGAAACAAACGCATAAACGGCTTCTAATGAAACTAGCACAACCACACACTATTCGCACACACTGATGATGATGCTGATGATGATGATGAGAGGAGTTGGAATTGAAGTTGCATTTCTCACTCTGCGTTGCACGTACAAGCAACGTCCACTACTACCGTTCCGTTCCGTGCGGTTGTGCATTATTCAAATACCATATAGTGGGTGTGTGGATCCGTCGTGTAGGTGGTTCTGCCGTGCCAGCCTTTGCACAACAACAACACCTTCAAACTGTACCAACTGATCAACTTCAATTGCAGCAGCAACAGAAGCACCGGGGCAGAGTATCGGTTACAACAATATCGTTTCGACAGTTGATAGTGGCCCGGGGGTTTTTATTTTGCGCCACACATTCTTTCACGTTTCTCAGTGCCGCTCCACTCCAGGTGCCATCGCACTGACAGCAGCAGCAGCAGCACCTGCCTATCACCTCCCCAACTAATCACCTTCCCAACTATCCCGGCGTACGACGTTTCGTGCACTAATTTTCCCCACGGGGAGAGAGAAAAAACTAATCGCAGCACACGCTCGATCGAACGGTACAAAAACGCGGGACCCACGAAAACCGCGGACCCGGCGCACACGTTTCGCGATTGACACCTCGACACGGGAACACGAGAGCAGCAGCGTGGTTTTTGGACACCTTCAATAATCAGCTGCTTGCTTGGGGGGTTTGGTTTTCGGTGACACACGCAGACGGCTCAATTATTCCGGCGGAGACCTTCGAGAGATTGGCTTTTGGGCAGTGATCGTGCGCACGCGAAGATTGTAATTAACACTGGCCCCACTGGGCATCCGGAAGAGCTGATTTGATCCGTCACACAAAAACTCGACACCAAAACACACGCTACAAAACACACAAAACCGAAAACACACCTTGGATGATCCACAAAGAAGCACAACTGGCCACTGCTGGTGCTGCTACTAGCTAGCGTCACCGGTTAGATGCTTGAAGAGATGCCGCGGCTGTACGGCAACCCGTCTTTCGTCGTTCGTCTTGTGCTGGAAAGCGCGAAATGAGCGTGTGGCGAAGGGTTCGAAACAACTCGGTGGCTTCAACCCCTCCTCAAACTGTGTGTGCGGGCGCGCGCGCGATCGTACACTCGATCATTTGATCGTTTTGGCCGTTTCGACCGAGTGTTCATCCGAAGTTGAACCGAGGCCGAAGTCGCAAATGAACGAGGCGATAGGGTGAATGAATTTGAAAAGCAATGAGCGAAGGAAACTGAAATTCTAACAATTTTTTTTTGTTTAAAATATGTCTAAAAGTGTACGAAGTGGTACTATAAGTGATTTAATTCAGGTTAAATTATCTGCTAGAAGCTTGAAGCTATCAGAGAGTATTCTTTACATCTTTGGATTGTTTAATTTTCGATCCAGAAATAAACGGAAGACCGACAATTTATGGCTTTAGGGTAGTCTTCTAGTCTTCTAGCAAAAACAAACCCATATGAGTTTCATTCGTGAAGGGTTTTCACGTGAGAAAGACGCGCTCGTCGCCCTATGACACCAACATGCGATGCGCCCTGCCATGCGGTACGAACGACCGGAGATCGGAGCGCAATTCCGGTATCGTATTTCGGAGCTCGGTGCTTCCTCCTCTTCCTCCGTGTCTCTCACCCCTCTTTCGTACCATCCCGTGAGTTGGGGTGATGTGACGAACATTTTAAACTCCCTCCCCACTTCCGATTCACCACGCAGAACGACGGAAGAAGAAGAGCATTGCTGGCTCGACGACGACGACGACGACGACGACGGGACGACAGGAAGCTGACATCGACGACGACGTTGAGGAATTGTGCAGGAAATGCGCCACAGTTTGCGTCTGGTGGAGAGCTTTCAATCTTTCCCCGGGGGCTGAATTGATGCGTAGAACACGGCAGCGAAAGTGGTTCATGGCTACAAAACCGTCGGCGGAAACAAAGTTGATCAAAAACGAAAGACTTCAACAGAAGAGACGAACCCCCGGAACGAGAGGCGTTGAGCTCAGAACTCGCGTTTTTTTTGCAATTGTTTTGCCCTTAATGAAGAATACCGTTGGTTTCTAGAGAGTGTCAGGATTCATTTCTCATCTTGGACTTGGGACTGGAACGCTCGACTCTTCTTCGGGTCACAAGAATGACATTGACTTTTCTGCATGGCGAGCATTGCGCAGCACTTTAAGCTTAAAACAAACAAACTGAAAAAAAAAAACGATTGCTGCAAAACATATTGACCAAATGCAAAAAAAAACTGAATCACACAAGATGGCACATAAGATGGTTGTGCTGTTTTGTTTGTTGAGGGCTCCCTGGTCCCACGTCGAGGATGAGAGGCCATCGCTCCATCGCTGTAACTGTCATAACTGATCGCTGTCATTTAAGATTCTGCTGCCGTTTACCTATTAATGAAACAATCTTGCCACACGGAATGGAATGGAATGGAACAACCCCTTGAGCCCTGAGCGAGCAGGCATTCACTCGGAAGCAGCGGAAATTTTTAATCGAACACTCTCTGTGTAATTAGTAATGGAAACAACGCCGGTGCCCCGGGCGATGCAACGACCTGAGACAAACACAATCGAATTGCGTGAGCGTAACGTAAGCGAGCGAGCGAGCGATGATGATGATGCCAAGGCGTTCGTGGATCGCGGAAAAATCATCAGTCCCAGGGGTGAGATGGCACGATCGCTCGGAGAGCCTTTGCAAAAACAAGGAACCGCAACTAAAGTCAGTTCCACCCCTGAACCAAGGTAGAACCTCAGTAAGTTACGGAAGCGCAAAGAGCGTTTGTGTCCGTTGACTTCCCAGTTAGCTTGTGCAGTTTCAGTGACGCCCTGCACACCTGCCTGCCTGGTCACGTTTCCTGCGCTGTAGATAGCTGGAAGCATTGGCAAAACATTTCGCAGCGACAATACCTCAGTTGCTCGACTTGACTCAACGGCAGAGTAGAGAACCAACACAAAATTGCAGCAATGCTTACCACCAGCGCGTGGATAAGCGCGTAAGATTGTTGCCTTACGAGTGGCACGTTTTTTGTCGTGACCACGGGACGCGTGATGCGTGGTCGCACCAAAACAAGAAGCCAAGAACGCGAGTGAGATATTACGTTGCTGATGCTCAGGTGACTCAGGAGCAGCGATGATAGAATTACGGCTCGAGCTATGAGTGGTCGAGAGCTCTTCAAAGTCGCGTCATACGTCGGGGTTGTGACCAGGAAAAATGCAAATGTTATTTATTTCTTCCCCAAACTTCCCTCGGTATGAGACATGAGCGGACACTTCAGCACCATATCGAGCGTTCTATTGAGCGGATAGCGGGCGTAAGATCGCATAGCATCTTCGTGTCTGGCTTTAGTGTCAATGACAGAACAAACAGAGAGCTTCGTATATGAGACGAGAATGAGCTGATGTTCGCTTTTCATTACCAGAAACAGACCAAAGCAAAGTAGTTCCCTTAAATTTGGACGTCACGAGTTGCTTTTAAAATATTTTTTAAGCCCAGCTTCTGGGTGGTATTGTGAGGGACCTTTGATTGAATTTCTCCCCCGTGGCCGATGATGTAATGTTTGTGCATTCGCTGGATGGAAACACCTGCGTATCTGTATAGGTCTGTGCTGCTATTTGTTTAACCAATTTTACACATGTCACCGTACAGGTTGCCGACGATCTGGACGCAAAAAGCCGATTTACATTGCATAGCACCATTGTGAGTCCTACGTGCCCGTACCCTTGACCAATTCACAGTTATTGCAAATTATCGACACACCTCAAGCTCACCACTGGTCCCATGTTTCCCCCCAAAAAATGACAACGTGACGTGAGTTGCGAAAGGTTTCTCTTCCATACGCGCGATAGTCGTGACAAATCAATTGCACCAGAGCTGTGTGCGTGCGATGCGGTGGTGGTCGTGTTGGTGCGGTTAAGTTATTTACTTTTGTACCACGCAACCCTCTGCAACATAGCCTCCTCTGTCTCTGGCCGTGCGTTGAGTCTAATTCACCAAAAAGGAAACCACCCCCCGAGTCCCGCGAGGCGAACGAGGATCTCGCATTTTTGGATATGCGTCCCGCATCGTGTCCAATGAATCGCTCAAGACCATAGATGGATGTCAAATTGTTTCGGCACCGGTGCCAGTCGGCTGAATGGACGTCGAAAGGGAAACCACAACCAGCCAGCAACTTGGAACGCGGCTTGTCGCTGGCTGGACGCTGGATTAGAGTGTGCTGCAATAGCAGCGGCAGCAGCAGCAGGCAGACGGAGATCATGTCAAGATCATCACGAAGTGCTCGCCGTCGGTTGCTCCCCAAGTCGTAACGAACTAAACGATGGCTGATCAAATACTGAATGACCTGCTGACATCCTGCCATCCATCCCAAGAGTCGAAGATCATTCCAACGGGGGGAATGGACACGATCGTTCCTTGCTTTCAATTCAAAATATCCTCCGGTTGTTGGTGCTGGTGGTGAGCTCTCTTTGCACCACCATTGAGCCATCCCCATGGTGCACCTGTCTTGTGGATTATGTCATGAGGTGAGCAACAGCTCGCGAATAGCTTTTAGCGGATGATTTCTGAGGCCCCGGTGAGTTTTCGAGCGTTTCCTACGGGCACTATTTGCACACACTCCGATCGTGTGCCCCGATGATTGCTATCCTGTCGTGGTCATTGAGCAAATCAGCAAATGTGGCGGCACATTTCAAACGCCTCCCTGCCCGCGGTGCCTGCTGTGTTCTGTGACCGGCACCGGCGTTTGTGTTACGTACAAGAATGGACGATCGACCGAACTGCTTCGGGTGTTATCGAGCCACGGTCTAAAAGCGCACATGATGGCTGCATTTCGGCACCAATTAGGTTCGGGCGAAGCGTGTTCGATTACAGGTTTGCTACCATTTTACTTGGTGTTGGAAAATGGGCTTTTCACATATTGTTGCAGCTACACGCACTCCAGTAGCTGTGCGTGATTGATGGGTTTGAGGGATTGAGCACAACAACTAAATCATGGTTGAACTTGGTAAATTGAATGAAGCAGAGTTAAATCAACATCCTAATGCTGGTTTTTAGTGTGAAAAATTTGTGCAAATGCTGTATAACTTTGTTGCGCAAATGGTACACCCTTTTTCGAAAGAGATTAACACGGGAATGTTGACCAAAAGTTACATGAAGAGGTCAATTTTGTGTGATGCGTTATAAATGATAATGCTAAATCAATCATGCAGAAGCTTATTAAAAACAATTTGAATAATCTCCCTAAAACTCGGAAGCTTTAGAAACAAGCAATCCTTTCTTACCTCGTTGAGATAAATGTTGCGTTGATATTAAAGCTTATTTTGTCTGATAAAATATATAAAAAAAAACGTTCAACATACACTCGTCAGTCTTGAGTGCTGTGAATATCCTGAAAGAGATAATGTTTTTCGTCTCAATTTGCTAATCAATAAGTCGCTATCCCTGGGCCAAGCAATTTTTTGATTTCGTTGTTCGAATTTCATCAAATAGTGTTCTCCTGTTGATAGTAGATTAGTTTTTGTAAAAATATTCTGTTGAATTATCAAGCGATATCAAAATGGTGCCACAAGGCATGAGACACCAAGTACTTACATTCTTAGACTTAGTGTACGATTGGAGCAGATTGGATCATGTGGCATCAGAAATAAAGTTTCTATTGATGATGACTTACCTGTAAAAAACCAAAAAAAACCGAGTTTTAGAAATTGTCAGTCAAATAGCGAAATTCATGATTGCAAAAAGTAAATTAATTATTTATGCTTAAACAATAGTGCTTTGGAAAGCGAAGCATAATATGCATTCACACAGGGCGCACTGTCCGCGGTGCCTGATCTTTCCAGCCTCTGAACTCGTCTGTCATGTAACGCGTTCCGTCATCGAACGGCAAGCATCAAAGATAACAGACCGACCGGCAGACCGGCATCGCCGGAGACCGTCACAGCATAAAAAAAAAACAAACAAAACCACACACATTGTCTCATAAAACCCGGTCGATACGCCGCCGACCTGTTGTCTCATCGAAAGTGATGCTTAAAAACCGGAAAGTAAAAGTTGAACCCTCTCTCCCGTCCACGGTCCCTCCGTTGTTCTGGTGACACGACGGGCCGCTCCGCTTTTTCGTTTCTCGCGATCACAAACCGCCCGATCCCGGATCCGGTGCGTGCAACATCGGCGGGATCCGCTGGTTGCCCTTTACGAGATTTCGGATCTTGTTCGGTCCGATGCGCTACATAATCATTGACGGTAATCGTGGGGCCACACGGTCCGATCGGTGGTGATCGGATTCAGAGCTTTGGGATTGCGCAATCGCGAACAGGGATCAGGGACCCAACATCAATCCCGAACAGAGGATTAAAGGAGAGTTTTATTTGTTGCCAAACCATCGTTATTGTGATGAAGGAAGGCGATCAATGCCCGGTGCATAAGTGTTTGTTTCTAGTCCCACCATATTGAGCACAAACCAGGAAGTGTCCGCGTTGTGCGTGTCATGCGGCTACCGTTTTCGTTACCACGACCATGGCTAACCAAATATTATCGTAAACCCAATAACCCTTGCCCGACACTCGACGTCTAAGGTACGGTTCGCCTCCCTTTCGTCCGTTTTCTGTGACCGGAATGCTAAAGGAGCTTTATGCTTGGCGTGAAACGCGAAACAAAAACCACCGTCACCGTTTATCAACCCTCTGCATATTGAGTGGCTGGCGTGACCAAATGGTCGCTACTGCTCGCAGCCGAACAGTGATAAGCGGAGCACGTGTTGAGGGAAGCAAAATTTACATTTATCATGTTTTTCATATCATGCTTTCATAATCGTTTATGCGTTTTGTCGCTGTCGTCGTTGCCTGCGATCGTCCCACCGTGTTCCAAGACATATTATTGAGGAATCGGTCATGCTTGCACCGTTAGGTCGCCAGACTGCTCATCAACGTCGCGTCAGTGAACGACGAAACGGAACGGTTTATTATCGGTCATAAAAACCGACAAAAAACACGCTGCTACATTATAAAGTAAATATTTTCAATCGTTGCAATGAGCTTCTTGACATTTGCTGGTGGAGAGGTTTATGATTTGTTTGTGTCTACTAAGCGATGCAGTGGCGACCGAACATTGCGTACCGTTTTCAATTTATTGGCCAATGTCTCACTTCAAAGGACGCCGGAGGCAAGATCACACCGATAAGAGAAACAATCAGCACACTACACGCGCGCACTGACAACTCTCGGAACACTGCGTCTGCGCGATGCGCTCAGCCGGAACACAGCCAACCGATTTTCATTAAACGGTCTCGATAAAATCGTATGAATAAAATCGAGCCCCGAAGGCGGCACGATCCACCATTTTCCCACCGCATAATAATGAGCAGGCATGATGGTGCACTGCGTCGCTGCCTCAAATGTCTCTTCTGATTGTGTTCGTGGTTGTGTTTTAACGTGGCGTAGCTCATTCATTGGCGCCTGCGGCTTTCTCGCTACTAGAAATTGGACCACAGACGAAACAGATGAGTTTTCCTTTCATTTTCGATGGATGCTTTACGTCCATTTCACTCCTTCGCCGATTCATCACCGAATGCTGAAGAAGCTGCAATGCCATCAAGCGGATGATGATGATGATGATGGTGATGAGAGATGATCATGTCGCTGCAGGGCCCAAAAACATCCGATTGCAACGAGACGGGCGCGACGAACCGTGAAATTGAAAGCATGGCCATTTTCATCAAAAATGATGTTTATTAGTCGCCTCCGTTGCTGCAGCATCTGTAGCTTTAAAGGCCTGCAGGGGACTTTGTAGGAACTATGTTTTATGTTTTCATTTTCTCTCATCCCAACGGAGATGGTGGTACGTGGCTCGGACACAATCTAAAACACACAAATCGCAGATACATAATTCAATTGCGAAGCCCTACGCCATTCGTCATCTAACCATGACACCCTTGAAGGAAGGACCACCTCTACAGTTGAATGGAACGATGTTGTGGTTTCGATTTCATGTTACATGGTCCGTGGCACAGTGCCGCCAACATGCGAATCATATTTGTGTGTCGTGTGCCGTATGCCCGGTTTTGCATTTGCAACAAAGCTCACAAAACGATCGAAGCGAACGGACAAACGAACGAATGGACGCAACCTTCAAGCAGGAAACCTTCCCTTGACTTTGTTGTCAAATTGGTCATCCGCGATGAGACGAATGCACAGCCTTCACAGCGCGCCCCTTCTCGCTGTGGTCCTCTCCCTCTCTAAGCGTCATTATCCACATCACTGGCTCCGTGTTTTGCGCACGGTTTGTGGCGCACGGAAATTACATTAAAACGGTGTCAAGAGACAAAACTCCCCCCGCTTTTCCGTTAATAATCGACAAAGAAGACATCGGAATCGGGCCTAAGATTGAAAGAGCGTTAGAAATACGCTGAGAGAGACAAAACGGAACACACATTATCATTGTTAGTAGCGTACGGCGACCAATTATGCGCCGCAAACGAGACTAGCGCGACAAAAGATTTGAATGCGGTCAGTCAGCAGCAAGTGACGAACCCTCGCTCGCTGCAAGTCTCGCTTAGCGGCGCCTGTAACAAGCGGTTAGAGCGTGGTCTACAATTAGAACGGAAACCGGTACAAGGTGCAGGAAACGGTGAACGTTGACCATCGCGCTCTTGAATGGTGGGAAAATAATGCCAGATAAGGCCTATATGGATTGTCTCACGTAGAACCATTCTTGGACCGTGTTTCGCAATCCACCTTCTGGACATCGATTGCAATGCCATAACGTGATCGTGTCACCTAAACGTGTCCGTTTCGGTCGCTTGACAAATAATCCTTTGCCAAAAACCAATCGGTAAGCAGCTTGCACCACTTTTTAAAGGCGTGAATTCAACCATACCAGGTAAACAAGTGCAACCCACGGCCAAGAAATGAAAAATATACGTAAATACCGGAGTGGCCACCACACTGTTTGAGGTGGTTCGGGTTAAAAATCTAATTTACTGCCCCAATGATTTCGCTCGAAAATCTCGCTTTCCATCCAAACTTACCCACCCGCCCTGGAGGCCAATTTTCCGTGACGAAAGTAAAAACCGAAAACTCGCCTCTCGCCCAAAAACTGTGTCCACGCGCAAAACGGGCGAGCGGCACAATAATTCTATTGCCACTCTCGCGTTGCTCGGTCGCTGATCATGATCAGGTGGCTCGCTGATGCTGCTACCGCTTTTGCTCATGCTTTGTTGAAAGCGTTATGCGCGGTGAAGCGGCTTATAAGCGTGGCGGCACACATTTGGAAACATCATGCTTACGCGAAAAGCCACCGCGCGTCGAGGGCGTGGATCATGCCCTATTCTATTGTTTTGTTTCGTCTCCGTTTTTTTTCGGGTTGGTTTTTTGGTGCTTTGAACAACAAAAGCTTGGTCGCTACTGACGGCCGACAAGCAACTCCGGTACGCGTCATCCACTTTTCTAGGCAGTCCACACAGCTCAGGTTAATTAATTTTCACTTTTAATCATTCAGTTGTCTGTTGTAGTTTCGCTCTCGATCTTGATCTCGAAACGGGAAGTGTACAAAGCGCAAACTGTAAAGTCGCAAGCCGCACTCTGTTTGTCCAATTTAGTTTCGTGGCGCTTTGTCGCTTTTGCTTTCGTTTGCAATCAACCGCCACCCACCGGCCCAAAGGCCCATTCTCTTCGTAGAGTGGAGTGGAGATGTTTTGAAATCGAGAGCTCGCGAGAAGCAGAAGAAACAAAAACGAAATCTGGCGCTTTATTGGAAAGATTACTACCCATTTCCCTGTCACCCGGTGTCTCCCGGTGCAGAATTAATGCTTGGCAGCAGCAGCAGCACCATTCGATGGGGGAAAAACACCTGAACCCCACCATTGAACATAAGGCAATCTATTTCACCAAAAACTCGTAAGCGCTGCCACGGAAACAGACAGACGAAGGTAGCGCGGTGGTGCGGCGATGTGAAATTCGAAATTTGCTCTCAATCTTGGGCCCTTGTGCCTGTAGTACTCGCAGTACCACCTGGTGGAGGTGCTGTCGAGGGGAAAAGAAAGTAAAAGCTGACTATAAATTGGCCCAGCTTAGTATAGCGTCTTATGTATTACCGGTTCCGAGCCCGTACCGTACCGGTAAAATGATGCTTTAAACGATCTCCATGCATTGACGGCAGCTCTGTCTGCAATTAAGAGCGTCCCTTAGCGTCTATACTTAACCGATCAGGAGAATGTGAAAACATGTACACACCCCCTCCGAGGGTGTTCTATGTTTTAATGCGGCTTCATGCTGATCCCTTGCCAGCCAATGATTAGCAGATCATTGGAAAGTTAGCCTCCGCACCTTTGGAGGCGCACCAGTTGGCACGATCTTGCAATAAATCTGGCCTCCCCGAGATCCGGTCTCGGGCGATTTTTGCGGTCCTATCAGAAACCGCGAACCCTGCTAATCCATTGCGCGTCCCCCCGGCGGAGGCTGCAACCGCAGGTTTACCATTGAATTGCACACACATGATAGCTGGCGGGCGCTCACTCACCTCACACGATCATTGACACTAGATGGCTTTTGGGAGGGGAATAGGGCACCCTCCGGAACACTCGGAAAACCTCCGATCGATCGCGAGCGAGAGTGGTGCAATTTACCAACCGATTAGATCACTTTCGCGGTTCGACGACGACACCGCCCACTTAGAGGGCTTCTTGTGTCCAACATCTGCGCAATCGACCAACCGAGCGTGTGGTCGCTTGGCTGCTGGCGATGGATCGCAAAACGAGTGCACGATTTTACAAAACTCCGAACCACGGTTCCTGCTGGAGGGTACGGGTGGCTCTCGAACACACGCCCAATCGTCATCGAAACCCTTGGCTGTGTTTCATCATAAAGCATCGCAGATTAAAGTACTGAAACAACAGTAGACTGGAGAGGTGCATGATCACGCGTTGCAACTTTGCGTTAAGAATTGTCCAACAAAAGGTTGAAATAAAGTTACGTTTCGTGGCAGAACGAACTGTCAAAATCCGTCGCCTCGTTTATAAAGTTCTTATTTAACCAAAGTTATTTCTTTTATAACCTTTCGCAACAATATAATTTGAGGAGAGAGGAATTGTTCATTAAAAATGGATTAATATCGATGTTAAAACGTCTACCAGATAAACGGATACGAAAAAAGCAGATGCACGCAAATGACAAATGATAGATCAGCCTACATTGGCCCCTCCAAAAACCGGAGCAATTATTCCGATCAGTAGTGCGGCAATGATTGCACCGTGCGCTACTGCTGATGATCCACTGTACCATCCTCGACATCCGTGTGTCTGATTTCCGATTAGAAGGAAAAGCAAAGGCACAGCATACTTTCTTTTCGATGAATGTCAACCTAATAATCATTGTGCCGCGATCATCATGTCATTTGGGATGCCAGACCAATGGGGCGGGAGAGACGCGGCACAACAAGCGAAAAGAAACTCCCGATCATTACCAAACTGGCACCTTGCTTGTGGACGCGGTTCGATTGTTTGAATATTAACAATTGTGTTGTGTGTTGTGAGTAAACGACGACGACGACGATGAGAGACGAGTATTCATAACGCTGCCGGGCAGCGGGTTGTGATCACGCGTGTCTATCATTTCTCGATCACATTACCATCACAGTGGACGGATCGCATCGCCCGGCAACGCCCCGAAATGTGGTTTCTCTTTTTGCCCATGGTTTCATTTCACCGAATGATGATCGCGCGAGTTGCGAGCGCGTCCCATTGAATGTTGGTCCCTAATGCCACCATGGCCCCTTTTCGATGTTTCCGAGACCGTTTCCGAGCGGTCGATTGCGTTCGTCATCAGTCGTCAGTGTCGCGTAGTGTTGTGCATTGTTATTGAAATGACAAAATGGAAATCATCGGATTGGATTGGTGGTGGCGGGGTGGTATTGGTAACCGGAAATCAGGTTTCGACTTTCGGTTTTGCAATGAAACAAACCCCGCACATAGAGAGTCACCGAGACGACAATCGTGCAAAATTGCATCGCGTTCGATCGCGAACGCGGGTTACTGCATTATTCCGCTTCGATGATCATTCAGCTTCACTTTTAATGTCATTAGCCGCTTGATTGAGCACGCGGACCAGGCTGTTGGTGGCGCGGTACGAAACCGAAAGCCACCGAGGTTTCGTTTGGGCTATTTAGATCAACTGCCAACCAGCCAGAGCGCCCAGGGCCCTCGAGTATAATTAATTGAAATCAGGCGCCAGAGGCCAGCCCGATCGGAGTGTGAATTTTGAATGAAGCAACAACACTTCCAGTCTTCGTTCCCGGATGCGTGCAAACCGTCTCATTGCGATCACAAATCTAATATAAATGCGATCGCGATCACAACGACCGCATTAGCTGGTCGCCAGTGACAAACAAATCTCCAGCCATACTCTCCGTGGAGGCGCCAGTGGAAAGATGAAATTAGTTTCTATACTGGCAACGCGCCAATTCCATCGAGAGAGCCGAGTGCAGTACTCGGCATTGCGTACGCACGTACCTTTGCTTGGTCAGCGAAATCTCTTTGCGGCCATCAACCCAATTCTCAGTGTCGCACTGGATCGCCGCTCCTTCTTTCTCACACCGGCGGTGTTATGTTATGTGGGAAAGCTCAATGGGCATGAGCATTGCGGAGATGCTTAGGCCATTCGGTAAGAGCGGCAGCTGAGTGATCCAGTTTGGGACATGTCATAATTTACGTAATGACCGCAGACCCTGATGACTGAAAACATTTGGACACATTTTTTGGGGACGTCAATCTCAAATCACTCCGCGTAAACCCAAATAAGCTGCGCACCGATTTATACGCAACCGAAGAAAAAAACATGGCGCTAACTCGCGGAGTGAGGTGCAGGTGCACAACAACCAATCAACCGTCGGTCGGGAGACACTCAATGGAGATGGCATTAAAATGCTGGAATGCTTTTTGGGGTGGGATTTAGTACAGACCATTTTAACGATCTCTCGGTGGCCCTTGTGCAATGGGGTTTTTGATTTATGCAAACCTATTTTGATGCGGAGTGGCATTGTTGCTGCGCCAGTTCGAAGCACCACAAATAAATCAATATTTGAAAACAATTAGAAGCGAGCTCGAAAAACCTGGAACCACGGCCCCTGTTGTCAGTTCGCGAACAGGCTTTCGAAGGGTCTCGCGAATCGCAACAAAGGGCAGCATTCTCTTGATCGACCTGATCTCTCGTGCAGCAACAAGCCCAGCCAACAGTTAATCATGTTATCCAAGCCACCAGCCACCAAGCACACCAGTCATCGACACCGCGAGGCGAGGTCGGTTTCAGGTGCAATCGATGCCCTCGAGCGATCGAGCGAGCTGGTGTGCCAACCGAAAGTGGGTACGTTGGCTGACTGGCTTGCTAGCTGGCCCTAACACCCTTCTGTTCATGCTTCTGTACATGGTTGACCCCCAAAGCGACGCGACTCCTAACATGGCGTACGTTCGCATCGGACTTAATCGGAATGACCCGCGGAATAGCACTCGGCAACGGCTCTGTGGCCCCTGTGGTCAGGTGCAAGAATACCTTCTCGAGACTGTTAATTAACTGCTCTAAATAAATCGTCATCCGGCGGCCACGCTCGGCGCGATCGTGTTGCGATACAGTGGCATTCTCCTGCCAATCGATTTCGCTGATACCCGAGGCGAAGGCAAAGGGGAAGGGGCAAGGTAATTGGGGACCTCACTGCACGTGGGATGCTAGTTGAATGAAACACGTTGACCAGCGCGCGCGCTCTCTTTCTATCAAGTTGGTGGAGGATTACGCGGGTTCGCCTCGCTTATCGTGGATCGCGTGTTCCAATAAAGAAGTCTTTTGTCATTCCGAGGGAAATTGAAGCTCAAATTAAGCCATTAAAAACCCACAAAGTGACACCGCGATCAATTGCAGCTCCATCGGATGGTTATATAACGTTGAGGGAACAGTTTTTGGAACAACGTTCGCGCTTGCTTGCGCAAAGTAAAATCAATTTCGATCCGTTTTCAATTTTGTCGGCTTTCGAGAACGCAGGCGTGATGCAACACCGGCAGCACGGATGCAGGGACCACCGCACCGCACCGCAACCACCGGTGCCCGGGGCCACGACGGCCAGTCAGGTGCGTACGCGCGTATGTGCTTGTCACAACCCCTGTGCGGCTTACGGGGCTCGATTCAGGGCTTGATGTTTGATTAATTTCCACGCCAGCGACCGACTTTGACTGAATTCAATCACTCAGCAGTCGTTTGCTTCATTAGATGCTGTGCCCCGGTGTGAGAGAGAGAGAGAGAGGAGGACGCTCGAAAGGCCCTCGACCGGCGACGACCGATCGATCGCGATCGCGGCCTAAAGGGCAAACCGACCGGCGCACCACCTGTGGATGTTCGCCTGACACGGACGAAAACCGATCTGGCACCGCGATCGTAAGCACTTCAAGGCTTGATGAGACGTCGATTGTGATCAGACGATCATGATGGTGATGATGATGATCCTCTTCTCGTGATGATGTCGCTAATGCACGCGAGCGAAGCGCTAGTTTTGCCAGCGTTTTTAACGTGCTGCACGGATTATGTTGATCTGTTTTCAGATGGTGCTGCTGCTGTGGCTGTTGCTGGTGATGATTTGTGGAGCTGGCCAATTGGACACACTGTGCACGTAACATGTGGCGGACCACAGGGAGGCCACACGCGGCCAGGCGGTGGGGCAAGAAGTTCCAGGACAGGTTACCTTATACGCCGCTGCAGCTGATTGCGCGGTTTTATTCCAGCGCGGCGCTTGTCTGATTTTATGGTCCGGCAAGGTCGAGAGCGACGGTGCCGTGTTTCTGCCGAGCGAGCGAGTTTCGCGTGTGTTTGTTTGGGGTCCCCGCTTCCGTCAGCTCGATTCCAATGGCCTACATTTTTGTAGCTGGCTGGGTGAGCATGTGCGTTTTGCCTGGCTTGCCAATCAAAGGGATTGGCTTATTTTTGTAAAATATTTGATTGGAATTTGATGGAATTGGAAATTTGATTGGAAAATTGATTATATTTTCCAATGTCCATCCAGATAAAAATCCAACAACAAGGACCATCGACGATTGGATCCATTCCGTTTTCATCAAACCGATTTCATTCTGTCCTTTAATTAAGCTAACTAAATGCTAAAAGATCTGCTTACCGTTAGCCGTTAACGGTTTATTTGAATTGAATAATTTGAAAATTCAATTCGAAATTCCAAAAAGCTTCTCGGAGCAGCGAACGCGGGACTGTAAACGGAGACTGCTCGAAATAGCGGCACTTTCGAAAATCATCGAGCAGTTTCTCCTCCAACGAGCTTTTTCGAAAGGCGAATGGATAGGAACCACACAAAGCACCGCATAAAACCTGTCCTAATTATTCGCATAAAGAGAACAAATAATGTACTAATAATATAATAGACTGCCCATGCATTATTTCCTACCTTTACTTAATCAAATTGTGATATTTCGTATAGCAGTCTGCTAAACATTTTCATTAAGGGTATCGCCTTCGCAAAAGATTTAGGAAATCAGTGCAATAAACGTATCATTGTTGATCACAAGACCCCCACATTAATAATTTATTGAAGCGCATCATCCGGTTCCCGAATTGCAGGTGCAGAGAAACCGACATGGCTCCAAAACATCGTACATCGTACGAATCGTAAATCATTCTATTTTCAAAACATCCGTGAGAAAATTCACAGAATGAATTGGAAAAGATAATACCCAATGCGTATCCAACGCATGCTCGTGCTCCCGTTGTTTGTTAAGGCAAAGGTTCTCCACCAAATTCCCTGGGTGCTGCGCCCAATTGACATCATCCACAATCCGGTGCCGGTCGTTTCCTTAGATTGTCATCATTTTAGACGCTGCTACTACTAAAAACACACACCGCCGAAGCACTGTATGGTATTAACATTCTCGTCAATCTTGTCCAAACGCACGGCCAGCCGGCCGGCCGGCTCTAGAACACGTTTACGAGCAATCTATTTTCTGTTGCCGTTCTGTTGTTCTTTGTTTCACGACACGACACTCACGCCCCCCACCCCGGCCGTCCAGCGAGCGACACCGAGTGTTAAAGACCCCGACACGGAATAATTTTATTAGTCATATTTTTACAGCCCCATCTCCACCCAACAAACGTTAGATGGGTGGACAGGGTGGATGGGCTAAGCCACTACCGTACAGACAAAACTCGGCACGTAGTAGTTGGTCGTGTTGTCGGAAAGAACACACGGAATGTCCAATGTCTGCCTGGCAATCGGAGGAACAACGAGATAGCGACAAACTCTACAAACTGCCATCATTAAACGGCGAACCATCATCCGGCAACAGCTCAAGATTCCTGCGACGATGCTTCCCCAAGAGCTTCCCAGTTGGTGTCGGATGTCTCGCTGATAATTCCGGGTGACAATGTCAACCGCTTTCATAAACGCTCCAAGGACCAACGATCTCCCTTAACGATCTCACAGCACCGACGGAGAAGTTGATGGAATCGCATATTTTGGGGCCGAGACCCGTAAACTCCCCTTTTTTGGTCGAGGCGAGAATTCACTTAAAATGGGAAAAGATGGGATGCACCCGCAGAGTGCACCAGCCCTGGGATCTCAGAAACTCAGCCACCACCAAAGCATGCAGATCGCTTGCACCCAACGCGCATACGATCGCGGCCAACTCCCGCATCGTCGTCGTCTGAGGGTCAAACCTTTGAAGTGCGTGGGTGTTGAACGATATTTTCTCCACGGGCAGTGTCGTAGCCAACGCCAACGGAACCAACAGGGCCCCCAACCCAATGTTGTCTTTCTGGTTTTCTCTTCAGTTCGAACGCCACGCCGTGCCACGACGCCCCTCCGCCAGTCATAGGCCAAAAGTGATGCCTTTACTTTATGAATCGTTAACCATTTTGCTGTTTGGTGGCCACCGTCATCGTAAGAAAATACAATCGTCTCGCCAGAAAACCGAAAACTGTTGCTTCGCGGTTCCTCATCCCGTGGTCCCGGTGTATCATGGACCGAGGACCGAGAGCTGAGCGAGAGATTAATGTGGTAAAAGCAGTTTCGTGCTTATTTGCTACTAATTCCGTCTCATTTGTTACACGCCTGACAAAAATGGGAAGGGGAGCTGCTCGTTTCGCAAAAAGCCCGTGCGCTTGACAAGCCATTAGTTGTGTCGGAAATGCAAGCATGCTAATTCAATTTACCGATCAGTGATGAGGCTACTACCAGAAAAAAAACATAACGCACATTAAGCGACGATCATTGTACCATTTAGAGAAATTCGTTGTTTGTTTTTGTCTTGACTCAAGCAGCAAATGGAGAGCATTCCTTCGCGAGCGAGTGAACCAAAAACTGGCTTTCATTCTTCACAACAACAAATTGGTTCTAATGGACGGACACTTCCAGAAGTTCTAGCTCGTCGGAAAAAAAAACCTTCAAACCAGGGTCGCTACTATCCAGTAGCCTGCGTCTAGTCGTCGACTAGCGAGCGATATGTGGACGAGACAGACAAATTAAACATCGTGTCACGTTTGATTAATCATACTCGGTGACGTCCTTTGTCGTGTCGGAACGCAACCGTCTGCCGCTTGACGTCTATCAGGAGAGCGAGGAACGAAGATCCGGGAGCTAGAGGCAAAAGAAACCCATTCGCTCCATTTCATCAAGATTGCCGGTCGACGATGGCCAGCGATATCATGCACATGGTCGAGAGCGACTCACCCTGAACACTACAAAGAACCACGTGGTGCTGGTGGTGGTGGTGGTGTTTGCGTAGGAAATTGAGGACAAACTATCTATCAGCTGATCTAGCTGATGCTACCGAACTGGTCTGGTGTGTGGTCTCGCGCCACTCCATGAAGAACCTTCTTCTCGTTGAGCAGTGAGTGTTTGAGAGGGTTCTCCCGAAATAACTTCATCGATAAGAGTAAAAATCCAGAGCTGTGTGCTACAGACACTTGTCTAAATTACCATTCCAGAAGGTGGCACACTTAACACGCTTTGTTACAACAGAATTTGTTGAACTGTAAGTCAAAAAGTGCTCTATCTTTGCATCAATAACGTTCACTTTAAAAAGTACCTTTCGATTTATAATTCAATTAACACAACTTTATCCTCAAACTTCCCCGTTGTGTACCTTTTAGCACAATTAAGTACCTCAACAGATAAACAGAAGAACTTAACGCACTCTCCACCTGAGCATAGGAACGGTCCGGATGGAGGAACGCTGCAGCATATTCTTTGCTCGGCGTTCAGCGAGAAAAATGCCGGGCACGTGCAGCCCCCGCGGCAGTCACTCAGTCAGGTGCTCCTTCTTCTACTGTCGTTTTCACATCTTTCCCGCATGGAAAAAAATGAAGAAAAAACCATGGGGAATGGAAAAACTTTCTTCGCCTTCGCACACCGGGGACGCGATGGAGCAACGAGCAACGATGAGGCAGCTGCTGCTGCTGTTGATTGAAAATTAGCTGAAGAGATTTGGATTTTAACAGCCGCCTGAAATTGCTTCCACTGCCTAGGAGGCGCACCGAGGGCTGGGCTTATCGATTTGCTTTCCATTTTTAATCAAACACCAAGGTCCCAGCGATAAACGGGGGAATCTTTAACGAGGTCAGCAGCTTAAAAGCATCCGGGAGGCGGTGCAAAAATGAAGAAGATAATGAATACTCGTCGAACCACCAATGGGAGAGAATGGAGAGCGTTGGATAGTAGGAAGCGGGGTCCCTAAACTGGTCCTAGACACGCCACGTTCTATTCATAGCTTCATCGTTACATCATCCTACAGGCCGGGTGAGTCTTTCTCGTCTAGGAAGCGAGATCGATTGGTGGTTTCTGGTGGTTCGGCCTTTCGACAATTCGAGCTTTCCATCGGCGAAGGATCATGATCCTGGTGGTGTCAATTCGAACCGCAATTCGTTAGCATTCCGTCCCAGCCCAGTTTCACTTTCAATCTCCCCCCGGGGGGAACACTTCAAACGGTTCGCTCTCTCTCTCTCTCCACTCGCAGTCACTTTATTCGCTCTTTTTCCTTGGATCCATCTCGAATGCGCTTTTATGTTGAAATTTTTATGGTCCGGTAAATTGTTTTCATGCTTTCGCTTCTTCATCTAAGGTCCAGTTCTTTTTTTTTTTGCATAGACCACATCGTGATTCGTTCAGACTCACCGGCAGGCCGAGCGACCGACCACTCATCAGGCGAATTTTGCGGAAGCAAATTTCAGACCCAACGTCCAGAGCGTGGTTCCGTCCGCCGTTAACGCCCTTTTTTTGGGGCCTTTGCTTATTCATTGCCGGTTCTTGAAATATTCGTAAGTAAAACATTCTTCCGAAAACATTCTGAAAACCACAACAGAGATTGCTCGCTTCTTACAGATTAAAAGACGCTCTTTGTTAATGTTGTTCCAGCGATAGAATGGGCCAGAAAAGAATCTTGAACGTCTGCTGAAGGATGGATCAACATTTAATTTTGATCTCCTTCCCGGAAAAGGTTTTTAGCAAAGATCCAAAAGAAGGGATCCGCAAGCGAAAAGGCAATCACTAAGGGTCGCTAATAAAACATCGCAATGTGGGGCGGTCTCGGAGAAGGATCCATGGTATCCATTTAAGGTCCCGTCGATTCTTTTGAATCTTCAGGATCGGGTTTAACCCTCACTGCTGCCACACAGACCACGCATACGGTCCGATTTAGCAGACACAAGAATCAATTTTTATCAATTTCGTTAACTACTAAACGATTGATTTGTGATGTCGCTGGCGGTGGTGCTTCTCCTTCGAACCGCACCGCCACACTGAGCCTGATTTGCATCCAACAAACACAAAGCAACCCCCTGCCACTAGGGGATTCGCTGGTGTTTGGTGTTCGCTTAATTTAAATATATTCTTTATGTATATTGAAAGGCACCGCTGGTGCCGCTGCCGCCATCGGAATACACAATCACTGCCCCGGTGGTCGAGCTGCGGAATCGGGGCGGCCGGCTTATGCTGTTTGGCGCCGCCTGCGAGCATTTATTGATTGGATCGCACGAGCACACATCGGTGTCAGAGATCACTTGAAGAAGAAGAGGGTTCTTTTGATACACTTGGAAGGGGAGGAACCGCACCCTGGTCTAAGCACAGAGACACCCGGCACAATCTCTAGCACCCAAGGAGATAACAACTGTTCAAGCATTCACGGCCAGACCTGCCACTGAGTGGTTGGTTTGTGGCGTGTGGTTTACAAGTAACCGATAGAACACCTCGGGCCGACCTGCCAGGCGACCTTCTTATCGGAAGACGAGCCCCAAGAAACATAACCCGTAGCCGTACTCACGCAGCAGAATCCATCCGTCTAATCGCTCTACTTGTTACTGAAAGAACTTCTCCATCTCACCTGAAATTATAGAGAAACAGAAATGAACATTAGTAAGGTATAGTGCGAGCCACTTGCAGGACATAAAAGCATAAATCCCATCCTTCCACTAGAGTCTAGACTATCCATTGGCAATTGATTCGATAAGTGTCTGTCAAAATGACCATCCCGAGTGAATGGTTCAAATCCTCCAGCTGGCAATCGGTCGCTGGCCTGTTCCTCGAGCTCGTAAAACATCACGACAAACACGACGAATTAAACATTCTGCTCACGGCTCACGACTCACGACTCACGGGGAGCTTCCATGTGTTCCTCGGTACAATATATACTCCCACAAACCCTTTGCTTTTGCCATGAAGACAAACTTGTGGCCCGGCGTGGTTCAGTTGTGATAGCAGAGCGAAGCAGCAGCAGCAGCAGCAGCAGAAGTGACCGCTGTTAAGCTTCTGATAAATGATGCATAAGTCCTGTTGGCTGGCTGGCTTTTAGCCAGGATTTTAATATTCTATGCCGCGCGGACACTCACGCTCACGCTTTTGACACATCGCGCGGTTCTCTAACGGGACTGGGAATTTCGCCGAATCGAAGCAATTCTGAGTGATTTATAAGTGAAATGATCGCCATCGGTGCGGATTTGGTTGACGTTATTTTTTTCCACCCTCCGCCTCTGGTTGAATGGCTGCTTGAAACAGAATTGGCCTTGAGTTATGTTGTAGCTCTTGGGATTTGCGGGACGCTTAGAAATGCGAATAACGAGCAACGATTAATCATCCAGGTGTTTCGTGAATTGGATGCTTCTTGCCTGTTTGAGGTGGCTCCAAAAATGGTTTATTGTTTGTATTGGCTCATGACGACAGCGATTCTTATCGTCTTATCTTTGCCAAATTGAACTCTTAAATCGTTCGTTTGCTCGACGTGCTTATCACCGACAGCCTATCAAACACTTTAGGCACTGCGCAGATTTTATCAACCCCACAAATCAACAGGTTTAAAATTCCTTCCCCGGGAGCGCTTTTAAACTCTTCATTCAGGCACAGGAAAATGTGTTACTTGTCCCGATGTTTCGGTAGTAACTGCGCATCCCATCGAAACCTGCTCCCGACTCGCACCGAACAGTCTGCAATCTGCTGGAACGGTTGGCGATTATTTTCCCCCGGCCAGCGATAGCGACAGGCGCGAGCTATTGTGCATAAATCATGTGCTGCCGGTGCGCTCTTTCGATGGAGCCAAGCGAGCGGAAGTCATTACTCCCTTCCCTCAGTACGGTGTCGATCGAGACCAATTTGCGCAAGAACCGTAGCGCACGCGCTGGTACCGTGCGACGCACCCGCTGAGTGGTCACGGATCGATGGGATTTCGGTATCAGCAGCATAGATTTGGCGAGCTAAATGGAGGGAGCGAGCGATAAATGTGGCGCTCTCGGTGGTGCTGGTTGCAGTTAGCTTCAATTTTAGGTTCGAGTGCGAGCAACGAACAAGCGAACTGTTTGACCATTTACTCGATGCTTGAATGCCACTTAATGCGATCCCTAAACTAACGACTTTATAATTTCCAATGGATCGGCATGAACGATTTAGGAATAAAACATTTAGAACGAGCTGCGCAATAACCTCGAAAGCTTCGAACAGAGCGTCTAGTAATTCAACTAAAAGCAACTAATAGGATTAAACAATTTGCTGAAAGTATCGGAAAGCATCGTCACCAGTCGGGCGGCAGGAAAATGCAGAAAAATCAAATCTGTGTCAGCAGATTGCGTGTTGATAGCTAATAGCACACACAGAGCCAGCCAGTCCATTGAAGGCACCGCCCAGGCAAGTTCAGACCGGTGGCGCTGGCCTATCAAAACCGGTATCTCTCTCTCTCTCGTGCTGAGAGCATTACCCACCCAAGCAGCCAGCCAAGCAAGCAAGGTGTGCCCGCATCTACACCTGCACAAGACCTGCGACAGGAGTGTGATTCCAGAGCCGCAGGGCCAGCACTCTATCGGTTGTTATGATGTTTGCGAGAGCGACAGCGAGAAAAGTGAAAGCTGCAGCAATTACCCAGGATAGGGACAACTCGTTAGCAGTGGAGTGCAAATCGGGTGACGATTATTGCTCTCCTCGCATAATGGGTGTGTGCTAGAGCCGGTGATCAGTATCGCGGTGGAGAAAACGTTGCAAAATGCATTTCAATGAAACACTCCTCGGAACACTTAGATCAATGCCATCTAGGCACTACTTTCTACTTCATTCACTCAAGTTATCATTAAATTGATATAAGAATCCTTCATAATACATTGTGTGGCAGGATACTCGATGAAGGTGTTAATGGAATTGTTGAACTAGCACGCAAAACCCTCTAATCCACTTATTAGAATCTCTTTGAAGTTCCCCCGAGCTCGCTACGTTTTGATGTGTGACATAATCTGGCCCGTTAATGAGTTGATATGTTAGCATAAATATGCAACGCCAAAGGATGATGCGATCACTTTTCGAATCTATCAATCATTATCGACACACATGTGCCTACGTCTAATAGCTTTCCGACCTATCGCGTGCCCCTTCCCCGATCACCGGTCTATTAATGTTGCTTCCTATAATTAGCATCGAGCTGATAGCTTAAATGTCACTTATCTTTCTGAGGCCAGCGGCTAGGCTGTGGTCAGATAAAGTGTTTGAAGTGATCCTTTTCTTCCCGCCCCGCTGCTAGAAACCACAGCCGAAAGGCGAAATGTCAAGGACAAACTAACGAACACATGCAAGATACGGAATCGAGAATCGGGTCGATCCGGATCTTGGTTGGAGTCTTTTGTTAGCTTTTGTGCCTCCGGGGTACTTGGGGATTCTTGTAAAACCGCCAACATCCCAACGCGCCAGTTGGAAACATGCCAACAGGGGCACATCACGATGGCCGTGAACTGATTGGCTTGTTGGCCATCGCCTGGAATCGCCCTTATGGTGACAGACTACCAGGGATGAGACACAACAGTGTCATGTCATGCTGTCAAAAGCATACTATTCAAGATCATGTTTGCATCAATAAATGAGCTTTTTATTTTTACATAGAACATCGATTCTAGTTCACTGGATCGGTTGAGATCTCTTTGATGTCCCGAATGCCGTACAAGTGGGCGTTATGTGAGTCTAATTTATGCAAATGTGGACCCCGCCGGGCAATCCAGCGATAGTCGTAACGTATTTTCTCAATCGTGATCTTGATAGGACCGTACGTTGCAGCCAATCCCTTTGAGTTCTCGCTTCTCCCTTTGAGTTACATTAAACACAATAGTTAAGCCAGTTAACACGAGCTAATCAAGGACAACATCGCCTTGTTTATCATACATTATCAGATGTAGAAGAGAAGATACAGCCCCCAGGGCTCTAACATCGAGGAAAATTCGATTTCATTTTCTCTGACATTTACTGCGTTACCTTCAGGTTATTTATGGACCGATCGAAGCATCGCCCAGTAACAAGCTTTGCCATCTTCCGACCCAACATTAAACACCGCAGTCCCCTTATCGGTCTCTCCACCGTTCCGCCAGGTGTGAGCATACTTGCGGCAAACGGTGCTTTGATGTTACCAACTTATGCGCCTGCATAAGTGCATAAATAGAAACTAGGAATCGGTATGTTGGAGAGCAAAAAAAAGCAATAACAGCAAAGCACTTCGAGACACCCTTTTCTTCCTTAACCGAAAACCTCAACAACAGCAACACCACATCCTGACACACCGGCACAGGGCCGGAAATCATTGTTGTTCCATGCGGTTGCACAATGAACATTGAATGAAGAGTAAAATAAAAAACTGGATTTCACCCACATACCCACACCACTGGCACTGTTCCACATTTCACCCATTTTGCAATGCTCACGCTCGCTACAGTGTCGTTGTTTATCGCCGATGGATGCTACCGACCAGCTCATCATTAACTCATCAGCACACGTGTTTATTATTGTATGCTTCTGTAAATATTTATTTCTCTCCCACCCGCCACCATCCGCCCCCTATTTTCGAACCATATCTTGGAGGTAAATTGCAAAAGTAAAACAATGCCTTTGCATTACAAAACAACCGCACCGACGACCGCCGTCAAACCAGCATGTTATAACATCCTTGCATGAAGAAAGAGTGGATAAATTGACCTTCTTCTTGCTCCGCGAATATTTCACCATATCTCACGGTATGGCATATCGAAGCGGACCCAGGACCGGGACCACGCTGGCTCGACCCGATTCGACCTTTTCCAGCAGCAGCATAACGAGCATAAAATAATATCCTAAAAGGTCAAAGGGAACATCCGTCCGGTGGTGGTGGTGGAGAAGGAATTTTCCTTCGCTAGGAAAAAGCAAAATTTTCCTTTTAACCACCGCCCACAACTGACGTCCGACAGTAGCAGATGTGAGTCATCGCCATTTGCCGCCGTTGTTCTGTCCGCCTCGGGGGCTACAGCGGCTACTGGTGGGTGTTTTCAACTGAAATTCTGGCATCGTTTTCGGTTCACCCCCAAGAAAAACCGACCCTCGCAATTGAGATGCAATGAAGCGAGCGCTTTTGGAGTCGGTTCGTTGTCCTAGCATTCGAGAACGATGGAGACGGCGAACGGGCCCTAGAACGAACGGTCCTTGGTCCAGCGAAATCCATCTTCCAAGCAATCAGGCGCCTGAGTTCAAGTTCATTGTCACCGTCCTGCGCCGTCCATTGACTTCATTATTTCTATGCTCCGTTCGAAAGGGACAACACTAGCATCAACGAATGGCGCAAATGAAACCAAACCCCCAAATTGCGTTCAAGGTGAGGAAAAGCTGTCCCCGGAAAAGCGGAGCAAATTTACGGCAACGACGACAATATCCTGAAGGGGAATCCTGTCCACAAGGAAAAAAATACGCGGAAGGATATATAAGGCTGACGCGTGCCTTGCGTGCCTGAGATCCAGTCTTCCCTTCGGTCTCTGTAGTGTTTCTGGTTCGTTAAGTAGCGATGCACTCTCGCGCATGACGCAAAATCCTCGTGACCCTCGCAGGTGGTATGAATCAGCGAGCGAGCGAGCGAACGTACGAGCGAGCTAACAACCATTTTCGGTCTTTGAGGGTGCGATGCAGATGTCAGTAAATTATGCGTTTTATTAGTGAACTGAATGTAAAGTCGCCCTGGGTCTACAGTAGAATCTACCCCAAATGATTTTCGGTGCATTTTTTGGGGGAAAAATATCCTACCAAGCTGGAAAGGGACTGTGTGGTAATACGGCAAAACATGCGTCTGTGTTTCCTGTGCCAACACTTGAGGCAGAGCGTGCCGCAGAATTAAAACAAACAAAAAATCGATTTTTGACATCGGGACCTACCCGGGGCAGTAGATAATGAATGCAGAAACTTCTTCTATACAGAAATAATAATACCCATCGTGGGGGAAATGACTTTTCTAAAGGTTAAAGAGGAAAACAAAGACCAGTTCATGGAGTAAAGTTGCTAATGAATATTACAAGTCAGGTTTATCTGATGCCAGAATGAATATTGAATTCTCTTTTATTAACTTTTCAGAAGAGATTATTTCTATGGGATAGTAAAAAATGCTAAAACTTGTGTGGAATCAGTAAACAATTCCATGAAAGAATCCATTTTATGAACATTTCCGATGAATTCTGCACGCAGGATATTGGAAAACCCGTATCCTATCCCGCCGAGTATCGATTAATTAAAAGATCTCTCATGCATTTCACTCATTACAACCGGAATGCAATATGAATCCGAGAATTCCATCCACACAGCACAGCACCAGATCACCAAACACCCCGAGAGCACAGAACAGCTTCATCGAAATACAAATTTCCGGCAACATAATCAATAATAAATTGAATGCTGCGAGTCCATCGCTTAGCACGGTTGCCGATCAAACGTGAATGATAAATACTGATGAATGACAACGGCGACGGGAATAAATTGAACCTCGGTGGTCCGGTGACATTGAGCTAACAATCGGATTCGATCCCCCCCCCCGGTGGAGGCAAAGGAGTGAAGGAGTAGGAACGAAGTGAAATCGATTTGATTCGTCGAATGCTTGCCTATTATTTACTGGCGCAAATGGTTTGCATTTGGTGGGACGTTTGCGAGTGTTATGCAATAGAAAAAGTTCTAAAGCAACCTTCTAGAAGGAATTATGAATTCACTGAAATTCGTTTGAAGTAGACCGACAACAAACCGACCCTTCGTAGCGCACAGATTTACTGGCCCAAAACAAAAAGGCCGACTCTGAAAAAGTCTGAAGGCCACTTTGGACATGAATTTCCCATTTGACTGGGATTGAGGATGATCTTTATTAGATCAGGCCCGGTGTAGCCTTCTAGAGCTATCGTTCGCGCACTCCCTAAAACGCCAACACGGTCAACGCCCTTCCCCCCAGGAGGGGAGCAAGAGATCTTTCAAATATTTGAATCACCGCTTGACCACTTACGGAAAGCGCTCCGTCCATGCCATGCCGTATGGAGCCTGGAGGGTAACTTCGTTACGAATATATGTGACACATTCGGGGCCCTCCCACAACTCCCACACTTTACCGATGGACGGCCAAGAGAGAGAGAGAGAGGTGTGATAAATCACGGAGCGCTCGATCTATTATTCCCCACGACTCGACGCTAGCTCCCCTTTTCCGGAGTAGCGTGTCTCGCCAGACGAGTGAATGATTTTTAATGCATTTAGCAGCCACTAGCAGGGACAAATTTGGTCACCGTCATGCTATTAACCGAGGCAATTTTCCGGCAGCCAGTCGGCCACCGGTCGGTGGTAATGGATGTAATCGTAATTTTGTGATAGAAGTAACGAGACTACCGCATGATATGTTAATTACATTAAATCTCGGACACGTTCTTTGCGGCTTTTACGCCTACCGTTGGTACATTAAACCGCGACAGTATGGAATCTAGCATTGGTTTAATGGTGGCGGCGGTTCTCTCTCTGTCTCTCTCTTTTACTCTACTAATTGCCACAAAACAAAC
>NC_064878.1:15140000-15185000 GCF_943734665.1 Anopheles aquasalis
TCGTTATCGGTCTCGTCTTAGTCATGCTTCCAAGGCTAATGGAGTTGCCTGCACACCACGCGTTCGGTGGTCGGGATCTCCGTTGCCAACGGTACAGGGAAGGAAATCGAGCCGAGCCTAAACATACATACACATCGAAGACAACGTGTATTATACGATCTTAAGATAAGGCCGGGACAACCAGTGACCCGGGTCAGAAGGCTGCCATAGGAGATAGAGACGAGATATTATAGCTTGCACTACTAGGACGGTGAAGATGCTGGTGACAATTCATTTTAATAATTTTTCGACACCAAACCCATACCGCACCGAAGTTCGTTAAGGAAGGCCTCATAGCAGGCCTCGTTCATTTTATGAAAATTAAGTTAAAAGGCAATAAACGTCCAAGTGCCTATAAATTCGGGGTGAAAAAAAAACCAAGAAAGTAACGACCAAAATGAACATTATCAACATGCTGTCTACCAGGGGCGCAGCATAATTGCTGCCGTTGAGAAATCACATTATCTTCTTAAAATTCCGTTATAAACCCGAGTTCATAACTATCGCGGTGAGGCACTCGCGCTGGGAGCTAGAAATCGGATAAGCGCTCACAATCTCGTGTTTGCTAATGAGCTCACCGATAGCATCAGGCTTATCATCCAGGGCCTTCATCCGGGCGACATTGACTCTGTCGTACAAGAGCAAACATTAAATCATCCTCGGTGCCGGTGACGTCGAGTTCGCGGGCAGTTTTTTACACATTCGGCTTACACGCCATCGGTTGCGGTGCTATTATCTTCCTCGATACTCATGCCGCACATTGGGTGCTTTCCCATTGAAATCGCTCTACGAGACGAGAGACAGCATCTGCAACGGGCGGCAGGATCGCACATCGTCACGTCTGGCACTCTTTCTGCAAGACAAGCTCTGCTTCCTCAGCTCAGAGATGCCTGCGGTGCCCGCGCTCTGATAATCACCACAGCCTCAGCGCAATGAGCGCATAACGGCGGGGGGATAGGGGCGGGCGACGAAGTGACGAACTAATTATTCGTAATTTCTCATTTCAAACACTTACGACCGCAAACCACGCCATAAGCCATTTTGTCACTACCGTTCCAAGGTGAAAGATTGCGATGGAACTTCCTATTTCTACTTTCCTTTTCTGCTTGAAAGCACGCAGAACGTATGGAGCTGTATTGGTGTTCTGAAATCATTGTGACAGTTAACAATGATTAACCCATTACATTTCCTTATCCACGAGAAGTTCCACGGAAGCTAGTAACCTGCCAGTCTCATGTTGCTAGCTTGTTTAGTGATTAGCTGAACGCTATCTCTGATAAAAAATGAAGTTATTATTCTTCTCAGCTACTTAACTAACTTGTCAGCTGTTTACAGGCACTTCCTCTGAGCTGCATAATGCATACGCTAACATGTCGACGAGGATCATACATCTCCCCGTAATGTAGCTTCATTCTCCGCATGATTTATACTAAACTTCCTTCTGCATAGTTAGCGGGTGGTGCGTCCGCCAACTTACTTTGCATAAAGCGATCATCATCTAATCCGGGTGGCCAACTCGCTCGCCAACCGCAACCATTAATGACAACCGCCACGGGACCGTGAAGGTTGATTTCACCATAACTCACACCACACCGGTGGTGGTGGTGGTGCCTCTCAAACTCAACTTTATCCGCCTGACCTACCTGAAGTGGTATCGGCATCGTTCGACTGGCAGCATCGTTTCGCCGGAGCTGGAACCGAGCGCGCACAACCCGGCACAAAGTAAACTTCACTTTCAAGTGTCACTTCTTCTCGCTGTCTGTCACCATCCAGCGAGATCGGCTGCACCCGATGTACCACACGTCGTTGATGCAGGCGGAATTTCTGGCGCCCCTGGAACGCCTCACTCACGTAACTTGCATGCCACTTCCTTATTGTTAAATCCATTAACAGAAACTGAAGGAGAGGGAGGGAGACACTTTGTACCTTGGAGTCGATTTTTGAAGACCTGTTTTCGGACACCAACGTCACCGCAACAACCCGCGCGCACGATGACGAGACGATGAACTAATCACAACGGGTTACTTCGATCCAATGCGCCCCGTGCGTACCGTGGCGTAGCTGACAAATCCCTCAATCGGTTCCACAGTGTTCGGGGGCGTCACATTGGCATCCAGCAGCGCGACTCGGACACGACTTCTTATGGACTGACCGGTGTCGCTTCCTTCGGACCGAACGGAGGCCGGATCTTGGCGGCCCGGTATGCCCCACCACTTTACTTACTTCCTCCCGAGACCAGGAGGAGGAGGAGGACCGGATTCACAGGATTGGCAAAGACTAGTTTCTGCTTGCAGACGCACATCAAGGCGGTCCGTGGGGTTCAATAGCCCATTTCCCTCACCGGGCCGGCAACTCTGTGCGCTTTCTTACCGACGACGAGAAGACGAACGTCCCCGAGCGTAGATATGAGTTGATCGAACGAACTGCTCCTTCGCTGCCAAATCAACAGTCCCAGACGCTGCCATAAACAGCCACCTGCAATCCCGGCAACCCCACCACCAACACCTGTCAATCGGGGAGAGAAAAAAGTTTCGCTAATTGTTTCTGTACGCTACGACAGCAAATGAGCGCACACTTCTTCTGACCTGAGGAGGAGGAACACGACACGAGGGCCCAAAAACCTGGCGCACTTCACCTCAATATTTCCGATGGCTTAATAGGATGATCTCATGGACGTTCAAGGACCCTATCCCTCTCACTAGCTACGCCAGAAGAGGCATTTTTACCTAACCTCACTTTCCTGACTGACCGGCGTGAGCTTCTGTGTCGCACTGGCGGCTTCTCGACTCGGTCGGTCTGTATGGTGCCCGGAATGGCCAAACTCCCGGTTTCCCCCAAATCTGCATTTGTGGCCGGAAGCGCACACCGCACGCTCATTCGTCTTTCGTTTTCCCACGAGTTTTTTTTTTTCTCCACCACTCTGTTTTCGTCGCTTCACGTCCGATGGCTGCACATAAAATTCGCGATTGGCCGTGCAGTCCGGGCCGTGTCGTGTGCCATTTCGCAAGCTCTCATTTCTCCTCGTCTCATCGGACCCAATTTTGGCACCCAGTGGAACTATCCAAAGGGTGGGGGTTATATAGCATCGATACTGCTGCTACTAGTACCAGCGGCCTGTCAACTACCAGCTAGCTACCCTTGGTAGGTAGGCTGCACGCGCTCTGAACTCGAACTATGTCACTTCCTGGGTATGGACAGTGTGGAACGGGGGGAAAGAAAATGTTGCTCCACCATGCTCTGTGTTCTGCGCTCTGCAGTGTAGCGGATTGGGTCGATTGCATCGATCCGGGGGCCTCCGGTGACCGGTGCACGCTTGCTCTCTGTGTGTACGTGTCCGTGGCTGTATGTGGGCTCACCCTGCCAACTGCCAACTGCCACAGCCACTGTTTACTTAACCCTTTTGCCGACCGAGCGTCGGAACTGGGCGATTGTCTGCGGCATATCCGACGACGACGACGACGACAACGATGACGATTTACGCTCGAAGCTCAAACGGAAAAGCGGGACGAACGTATTGTGGTTATGATGGTGGAGCCTATAACCTAGATATTGTGTCACTGCTGCAGGTCTTTGGTATTGTCCCGACGTCCAGTGATGACGGCGACGACGACAGGCGCGACTGCTCCCGGGGTTTCGACGTGGTTGTTGCGCCATATTGGGCCTCAGCGTCGTCGACAGAACGACATCGAGTGGAAGTAGAATGATATTTAGAAGAAACGAAACAAAAAAAAAAAGGTCGAATCCAAGTCCTCACTCCCTGTCGAGCGTGCTTGTTATAACTTCTCAATCACGCTGCTGCTGCTGCTGCTGCTGCTGACCTTACGCTGCAAAAGCCCTAGTTCTGCGTCCTAGAAATCCAGTTCTTGTGCGCTGCACCAAATGCGGCCTCGTCACGCTGCTGCTGCCCCTCGGCCGGGATGACGTAATGTGAGTTTTATTGCAAAAGTTGTGCGCTGTCCCCAGAAAAGAGCCACCGCTCAAAAAAGTTGGCAACCAGGGAATGGAGAAACGAGTGGATTTTGTATTCCTCCGCCCCGCATCCCACTTAATCCTAAGCCACGTGCTCGGGACTGCTGGAGAAACTTTTTCATCCCGGTCGGTTGCATCCTGGCTTTCGGAAATCGGAAACGATTGCCGGCCCAAGGAATTGCCGGCCTCGAATTTCGCTTTCCCGAGATTATTTGCAAAACGAAGCTGCGGAAAGGCTATTACCGGAGCGGGAAAGAGAGAGAGAGAGAGAACGGGAAAAGGAAACGTCTGGACTTACATCCGTCACTTCCAGACGACAACTTGTAATCGTTTCCGATAACACACTCCATTCAACCGGGCTTTTCGGCTCACATCACTTCATCTTGCTGCTTTTGGTGCGGCTCTGATTCTACTTTATCGTCCGTAAATGTGAAAACATCATATGTTTACGACGAGGAAACCGCAGCCATTATGTTGTGCGTTAGAGAGGAAAATTAAAGATTATATCTCCAGCATTTTGCAGAAAATTATCTTTTGTACAATAGTAAAATGAATCCTAGATTAAAATGCACCATGCAGTTTCCATTGACCCGAAGAACAGGAAGTTTTATTTTCAATAAGTATGCTTTGTTTTGCATAAACCGGCCCATTTAATGATCGTTTGGAAAGTTGCAACAGGATCCATCAACCCTGCACATCCTCTTTCCCACAGCGGCCCACAACATTTTCCCGCATAAAATCTTCTCTCCTTCTCTCCCTCTCTCTCTCTCTCTCTCTCTCTCTCTCTCTCTCTCTCTCGGGAATTGCAACCACCGTTTCGCTCGTACGATGCTCCATCTATCCTAAATGCTCTCCCTTCCTAGTTTATGTGAGCCACGAGATGGCTCGGAATGAGCGCTTCTGCGTACTGAGAGGCTCGTTACTGATAAAATTCGTCATTTGCACAGTGTGCCGGATGTCTCGGTGAACCGGGACTGTCAAAGCCGGGACCGGTAAGGGAAGATGACATTTAAATTACAGTACGGTGGCAGGCGCGAAGCTAATCAAAAACAGGTCCCCAATGTGATGATGTTGCTGGTAGAGAAGCGCCCGACTGATGATAATTATCGTAATATTATATGCGTTTAGTGATTAGATGATTACATTAAATGTATAGTGTGTGCAACTGCAGCGTCTGCAGTTTAAAACCGATGCAAACTATCTAGAAATGTACCTGAAAACTATAATTGTCGAGATTATGAAATGAACTATCGTGGCGCAGGTTAATTATTCCACACAAAAAAGACAAGAAGCTTCGAAAGATTACGTTTGTACATTATCACTGTTGGAACCACCTAATGATCGAATGATGCATGTAGGCGGTGAATGGTACCGCCTGTTGCTCTTTCCTGGAGGGGAAAATCTTGCGAGAGAAATGGCAACTCCAAGAGCACACATTTAGCTAAAGAGTGATGCTGAGAATCAAGCACGAGAGCTCACAAATGTGCAAATAAAGAGAAACATTAATAGATTGAGCAGGACTACATCTAGTCTTATGAAACATCATCGTTGATCATGTGACTACATTAAAATTTCTTGTAGAATATGTAAAAAGTTACATAAAGGCCGTAAGTAGAAGTGAAAGGTGCCAAATAACCAAGTTAGTTCTTCCGTGTAATGGTGCTGCACACCATGCGTAGAATGGATGCTACAAATAAAGTAATGTCCGAAAATAGCCTAATCCCGAGCAAGGTGTAGCCCGTTCTATCACCTTTTAAAACCCATGGTCCACTTTTCTCGCCATTCTGGGTGCCGTGGTGTGGAAGAACGGAGGGAATCCGGTATCCGGAAGATAAATCTATTAACCCACATAAATTTACCCTTTCAGATATTTTTCCCAGCAGCCGTGGAGCATGGAAAATGCTCGGGCGAGCTGTTTATAGTCCGGAGTATATACGGACCATCTAGTATATCTCGAAGGGGGGATCAGGTGAAGATAGAGACAAGAGTAATGTCGGTTTGCCGGTACGAATTGACCTGGATGACCGGATAATGCCGTGATTGAATCACTCTCCTAACAAGAAGCTAACGGAAATTACACCAAACTAACTAGAAGCTCTTTAAAAGAATTACCGAACTGCTAGTTACACTTTCAAAGCAACTTTCTGTGTTCACCAAGCTGACTAATACTAGCGCATGCCATTCATAATCCCTCACTATGACTGAAGCCATACAATCGGAGGCAGAACTTTGCAGAACGAATAGATACAAAACAGAGCGACAGCAACACTACGAGCTGGGAAATGCTATAAAACCAATCATGGCAATGACAATGAAAGTTGTCTGGAACCAGAATAGTAAACGGACCACCACGGGCACGGGCATTCATGTCACGGTGGCCGTGAAAGGTCTCCGTTTAGACTCTGAGGCCGTGATTGGTGGTCGTCCGTAATGCCGATCGGCTCGCCATGACTTTCCTTCCTTCCGCTTTGCCTTCCGGCGGAATAATAAAGCAGGCTCAATGTCATGCTGCATTAAAGGTCTAAACGCTTAAAAATTTATGTTGAACGCACGAGACAATTTGTAATACTCAATGAACTAGTGCACACGCAGTCTCTGTCGCCGGCCTACCGGTCATCGTACCTGCCTCAGGAGCGTGCACATTAAACTAAACGAGCCCATTATTATGCTTAACGCGTGCGAGAAGTGTCTTTTAAGCCGTCTGCTTGAGGCCAGAGCCCGGTACATAGCACCGCTAGAGCCAGAACTACACGAACGAACGCACGAAGAAATTAGAACTGAGTGGGAAGTTGTGAAAGTCTGCCGTTTTGATAAATTAAATTTTATCGTGGAACGAAACGAGCAGAACACCTGAAAATGATCCACAATTTAATGCTTAAATATTGTATCTCATAAATCATCATATATTTTGGAGCCCTGGCTGTATTTGGAACGCGGGAAGGAGGGAGCACCAAACCCATTTCCGTAATGTGCCAAACACTTGACGCGAGTATGAATAACATTCCTCTCTCTCTCTCTTTCGTGTGATTCATTCTTTTCCAAATTATACCGAACTCAAAGGTCATCCTCAGCGATGCTTGACGTTCAACGGTTAAACGCACCATACAATAAGGCATTGAATTGATGATGAAACATACTCACGTGCTACCCCCGAGAGAATGGAACTCGCTGGCGCGATTATTTGCTGGCTGGTTGACTGCACTTTTGTCAACGGAAGGGAATACAACGACTAAGCTCGGCGCGAGACACGTCACCAGCTGCTCTCGGTGCCCCATCAGTGGAGAGTCTGTCATCTCCTTTATGCCCACAGTCACTCACCTGTGGAAAAAAGAAGAAGAAAAAAAAGGTGGAGAATCCCAAAAAAGGGAATTCACAGACAGGAGGAAATTAGTTGAAATTACATCCATTAAAGTACGTGACACGAACGAAAAAGGCCCCTTGCAAAAATGGTGCCCCAAACGAACAAATGGACGGGGCCACGGCCCGGGAGCAAATTGGATTGGGGGGGGCCACAGAAAAACATGGCGAAATTGAAACTACACGAACACGACACTACCAACAGCACCGGAATAGTGAACCGATCCGGGGTTCAGAAAGGTTAAAAAAAGGGATCCCTAAACTGCATGATTCTTGTCTTTTTTTTTGCAAGTCTCCTTATCTTTTACGTTATGAATGTATTACGTTCTCTGGGCGAGGCAAAGGATCGTTTTCATGTCCGAACGAAGATTGATGACCAATCACGAATTACTTACTTCTGCTTCAAATAGTTTTATGGCATGACGAGATACATTAGGGGCAGTGATTTATAGAAGACTGCATGCCGCATGGATCGACTCCATTTCGATGATGTAACTAACGTGCCAGAGTCAAGCACAAATTCTAGGAATCAGTTTCAGAGCTTTACGCAGAGGAAATGAAATTTTATGTGTGTTATGAAATCGGTGCGATTTTTCCGATTTTTTTATGAGTAAAAGGATGATAAAGCTCCCAAAAAATAGCCATTCGCATTCGATGATCATAGTGCACCGTGCAGTGGTGCAGATAAACGGAACATAAACTGGAAAAGATTTTCCAAAAATCGATACAAATTCAATCACACACCATTTCCAACTGCACGCTCATCCACCGTTGAGCGGATTGCTCGTACGATGCACCATTAGGGACGGCTCAAGGATAAGGACATGCCGCTTCGCATACTAGACGGTCTGCTCTAGCGTGTCTGTAAAGAGGGAAGCGCTTTTTTTGCAGCAATTTTTTTAGCCGCTGTTTGAACATCTGTGCATCGGATTGCATCGTTGCGCTGTTTCCATTCTGTAGCTCTCTGACCTCAAGCATGTTTTCTTCGTTTTCGGAAAGGAAAATCAGTTATTGTTGAAAACATCACAGAAGCCAAACTATCACAACAAACCAGTGGCAGCAATGGCTAAGAGCTACATACCAGAACAAGCATCCGACATCATAACCCAATTTGAAATGGACACCCGCGTTGTGAAGAGGAAGCGACCCAACGGCCCTTCAACAGCTCATGTCTTCCCCTGGCGGTCACTCTACAACCGTTAACTCTCTGTTCTCACAACGTTCCAGCAGCCTGGCAACAGAAAGGTCAGCTGGCGATATTTCATAGTCATATTTTCACAGATCATCCTAACCATCATGCTCTGCGGCGGCTAATGCTCATGCTTAATGCTCGAACCGGTCTCACTCGGCGCTAGAAAAACGGAGGGTGGCTCACGGGGTTGAACTGCAGGCGATGGCCAGCGCCAGACGGAACGCGGAACAATGCTTGCAATGGACACAAGCCGCGCGTTCACTGAGCGTCCTACTCGACATCAATTTCTCCGCGGCAAAGGGCGTGAAAACTCGGCACTCGGCACTCGGCAGGCGCACGGCATTCTCAACAAGCGCAATCTTTATGCCGCTGGCTCGTGCTGGAATTTCAAACGCACCAACGGCGGCGGCGGCGCCATCATGCATCATGACCGGCCTCTGCTTCGAGTGGAGCAACCGATTGGATGAAATTTATGAGCTTCAATCATAAACCGGCAATTTATGCACAATTTTGATAATAACACAGCTTGAGTTATACGCTCGCTTACACACGGGCCGGCCCTTTTCTGGTTTTTGGGCGGGGAATTGTGTTACCAGCAGCAGCGTCGCCATTACATCAAAATAATCTCCACGCATGGCTGTCAAAGGGGCGTTTAAACAGAAACTGATAAGCTGGTCAGTCTAGGAAACAGGGTGTAGCGATTGCCGCATAAACCTATTGCTGCTAGCAGAGATTCGAAAGCGTTAAACTTAATTAAAATCCAGACTTGTAGCATCATTCACACACCATAATTGTCTATTGATGAGCACTCAGAGGAAGAGACGGTCTCCAAATACGTTGATAATGACACACGAGTCATTCCATTGACACAATAATATCCCTGCTCATTGTTTTGCCAAAAATGGTTTGGCAATGTGCCAATTGAAATGATTGCAAGCTTGAGCAACCTTCAAAATGGTGGTGCGCTTGAGATGAATGGCAAAATGTGTCGCATAATCGGGGCCATTATCGACGAAGACGAAGCATAATTGTAGCTTCGAGGGAAATCCGATACGATAATACATCGTCTTCTATGGCATTTTTGACACATTTAATCCAACGAAAGTACCGACTAGGTGTTTGAATCGTATTACACTCCTCTTCAGACATAAAAGCTGGAAACAGTAATCATAATGGCCGCACCAACATTAATCGCATATGGTCATGGAGGCCATAAATGTGATGTTACCTTTTATTGTTCTCGATGCTCAAGATGCTTTGCAAAGGAATGTGCGAAAAATGGAAGAGTAAAGAAGGACGAAAAATGGGTTACAGCTTTCTTGATGATCGATGGAAATGGATAACAGTGCAATATCACTTACACGTTTTGCTTTCATTCCTTCATAAAACATTCCGATGATCAATTGAAACAAATACAACCCGTTACCCATCGACCAACCGACCACTTCCGCCCGGATAATACGACAAAGGAACCACGGAACACCTGCACCGCCAGCACAGCACATTTCGCGCGCAGCTGCTGCCATTTTCAACGGAGCACCATCAAGAGTCGTTCAAGAGTGAGTGAGTCGCGGCGCGAGTCGTTTCAAGAGATCGATCCTCAACCGACACCGAACAGCTGCCTGCATGGATGATGACGGTGATGATGATGGTGGTACGTAACGTCTCGAGCTGCTGCATGCTCTTATCCTTGCGCCACTACAACTCAGCAAGCTATGTGCAACCTGGAGCTGAGTGTGGTTTTCTTTCAGCAGCATAAATGCGTAAATTATGCTTTCGGGGTTGCAGTACGGCTGCTGCTGCTGCTGTTGCTGGGCCTCACAAAAAGGGGCACGATTGTGGTTGCATCCATAAATAGATGGTGTAGCAGTGGCAGAAGCAGCGACATGAAACTCGTTTTGCGCTCGGTCTTGCTTATCATTTTCCAGTCTCTCCCTGTAGCTGTGAAACATTCGCCCCTGGAAGGCAGTTTGAGTTCGATTCCATTTTGGATGCCAAAGCCTCTTGCCTAAATGCACTCGATTCGTGTGTTACGACGCTGGTACAGTTCCAGCCCCGAGCAGCAGCACCTAATGTGTGTGCCCATGTTAAGATGTGTCGATTAGCGAAGCACTGTGTCTTATGAAGTGCAGAATCGAAAGTGGAGTGGAAGACTCTTGCTTGTACGCCCCAAAAAAGGGAGGTTACGGTGGAAAGTACGCAGCTGTTGCTCACTCTCGCGCCACACAGTCTGGCTCGATTGTAGGCAGCAGTTCGCAAAATCCGCCTCATTCCGGGCGCCTTACTCGTTTCCACAAACTCTCCAAAGAACACTGGTAACTGGAGTTGTTCGGTTTTCGATGCACAAAACCGTTTGCGAACAAACTTTTCTCATTTTGTGGAGCCATTGCGTTGGCAGGTCCTGTCTCGGTCGGTCTCGGTGTTTTCCGTAAGCTCCACATCATACCACACCACACCACACCATCTCATCAACTTCACCATCATCGCAGACTTACTAATGATGCGCCATGTTCGGTTTCGTTTCGCGCATAACTGGGAGGCCAGCGAGCGAGGGAGCTCCACCCGGTAAGTCAGTTGGCGCGGCTTTTGACCGAGAACCAAGAAGCCCAACCACGCGCCTTCGGGTCTAGGCGTGCCAGGGGCACAAATTGGAGTTTTCAATTAAATTTAATTGCTTTATGTTGTGGAAAAACTATGCGCTGTGGCGATGGCATCATGTATGCACAATGCTCGCTCGCGTTGTTTTTGAACGGCAACATCATCTCGCCATCGTCTTGAAGTCAAACGAGACGCACCGAGACGAGCACACCTTTGCGTTGGCGAAGGTTGAAGCGTTCTGCGAAAGTTATTCAATTCTATTTTTACCATTCATGGAACAGACAGAACATAAGCGCACGGTATTTTCACCGTAAAGTGACGATATTTCTGTTATGAACGCGTGAGATACTGGGTGATGATGCCAGCCAGCTAACCAACCAACAAATAGTCCCAGAAATGAGTAATTGAATCATCTTATCCCGAAAGTAAATGCCGCGCCGCCTTCAATCCAATCAAGCCTGTCGGATGTAAATTGCTTGTGATGGACAAAGGGACCGCCCGGCATCGGTTACAGCACAGTATGTTTCGTCACGCCTCACCAAGATAGTCAATTGTCTTTTCACACATTCACATCTGACCATCATCTGCCGCCAAATGATGACAAACATCTTCAGAACGGGGGGGATATTCTGGAACCGGTAGCCCCGGAGGTTCTGAGACGTTTCGCGCAGCAGCACTTCGATTTCTAATGAATTATGAATCGCGATAAGGTCCCACAATGCTAAGTTGTGGTTTGTGGAGAGGTAAATCATTTGCATGCCATCTCTGGGCGAAGCAAATCGGTCATCGAGAAAGTGTTTTCAGTCAATGGACGATGGATCTCAAAATATCAAGCAGTCTCTCCCGATAAATGCTTATAAATATGCATGAACCGCACATAAACTTCCCAAAAAAAAAGTTAATAAAACATTCCCTCCCGAATTTCCTCAGGGCTTCTGGTTTACTCCAAACCTCCCCTTTCCGAAAAAAAACAATGACCAGCTGGACACTGAAATACGCCCAGTTGCTCGCTCGTGACTGCAACGGATGTGGTATATGATCTCATAGGCCACACTATAAGTAAACAGTTTACCTGGAACGGATCGGAACGGATTGCGACGGCGTTTAAACAAATGTTTTCGCAACGTAATTCACGCGGCCACCAGCCACACACTACCAGCAGCAGCAGCAGCAGCTAGTCTCCAGATGGTTGGTGTGCACGTCGCACAATCCGTACTCTCACTAATTATTGCCATTTTTTTCACCGGTTGCTAGTTGTTGGTTTTCATCTGGGCAAAAGCATTTGATGTTCGCGCCTTGTCCGCCCGATTACTTCTCTTCGCTTCGCGAATTCCTCGAGTGTGCGGGAAGGTTGTGCAGAAACCTCAAAATACTTCCATGACACATCGCAATGGCCGTGTGTTTAGAGCATTTGTTGGATAAAAGCAAAACAAAAAAAAAAGGTAGAGTCAGCAAATAGCATCGTGCGACGCTGTGCACGATTGCGAAACAAATATTTACTCACGCAATTTCACTTTGCAAAAGCCGCCATAGCGAGTCTCATGGATGCATCGCAGGCGTGGTTGGACGTCAGACTGATTGACCAACGACCAGAAGGAGGAAGAATGGTAAACACACGCAAGCACACACACCATTCAACTGTTTCGTCTTCAGAAAACAGTCAGAAAACAGAGTAAACTAGCATTCCATAAGGATGAAAATTGAGTTGCGATACTCTCAAATCTCTAAGCGAAACTTACCTGCGTAAATGGTGTATTAAATGGTGAAATGCAATTAAGCTCCCAAATTTATTCGCTTGCATCAGTGAACCTTCATTAGGTTCAATTTGCATCTTGCCCCTTCGTTATGACGCCCCAAAAAGGCCACAAAAACGCGTTAGGCGTAATGAACTCCCCAAAGAGGGGCGCCCCTTTTTAGTGGTTCTCAATCGGATCAACCGTTCGTGCTTACGCCATGTCATGGCCTACCCCTGGTCGCTGTCCCATGGTTCATTTATTAAATTATGTTCCAGCCACGTAGATCGTCGCAACAGAAGAAAAGGTAGTCGATGCCTTCGATCACAACCCTCGCGACCAACGCCGCATCTTCACCTTCCATTAAACAGCATCATCAACATCATCATGCGGTCAGCCGGTCAACGGAATAGACCTGGACAAAAGCGACCCAAAAAGGAGGCCAAAAACTCTCACGACAAACATTTTACATACGCCCACCTGAACGGTTGCGACCGTGACCTGCATTTCCGCGGTAAAGCAGTTCCGCTCGCCGGGAATTATGAACTCTTCAGTCGAATTCCACGATTTTTAGAAGGACACTCTCGTGAGATATGTATTCAATTTTGGAGAGCAATTCGCTGCTTTGTTTGTGCCTTCCTTGAAGGTGCTGCTGCTGCTGGCCTAGTTTTCATGGGCATGGAAGGCCAAGGAGTTCAGTTGTACTTCACACTCTTTCGTCGTGCTTCAGCACAAAACCTGATACGGCTGGTTACGACCAGTGCAAAATGGCGTAGGATTACTGTTTGATTCACTAATTAAGTGTCTTCCTTGCGCGGAGGAGGTTGCGCAAACGCGCTGAAGATGCTGAAGATGCCAGCGCCGCCTCTGCGCCACAGGAAATTTGAAGCTTTCGATGCCATTGATCAAGCCATTCCTCGTTCCTCGAAGGACAAGTGCAGCACACACGCGCAGCCCCAGCCACTGGCAAAAGGCTTCGCGACCGCCGCTCTGGCCCACGCTGGCGACGCACGCTAGCAAAAGGGAGACTTTATCGACTGTGCCCGCGTGGAAGGCAGCAAAATAAATAGCTCCAGACTATAAAGAAGGAGCGCAACGCGGCGCACGAATGTGGATAGAGCCGTAAAATGGTGCATTTAAAAATATCGAATTTAAGCTCTCTTTCTCTCTCGAGCGCCCACCCGCGACCATTTGTCGTCTTTAAAGCCGTTCGGTTGCAACGAATCCACCCAAACGAATTAGACGACTCGGACACCATCAGCAGCAGCAGAACAGGTTCTGCGCGGTGGCTTGTCGAGCTGATGACAAGGAGACGTTATAAAATGCGAGCGTTAATTTTGATTGCTTTCCGATTTCCTTTTTTTTTGCATAAATACATAAAATCGAGAGCCGAGCGCTCTTTTAGAATGTCCATGAATCAAATACAAAACTACCTACTAACTTCTTTTGTTTCATTGAGCCACCGAATCTCATCGGTGACAAATCAATTTGGGGTTTCAGATTTTAATAAAATATCTCTTTCCACCAACCAACGGTCACATCAAACGTTACACCATCGTGTACGCACGCAGCAGCTGCTGTATGATATCATCGCCTCTTTTTTTGTTGTTATTTTGCCCGCGGATGTGATAATGTCGCATCACCGGACAGGTGCAAAAAGGCACGCGATCCCCGCGCGAAGAAACAGGTTTCGCGATCGACGTACCCATTAATGTACTCTCTTCCGCCACCGGAATACCACCGTGGTCATCGCTACCGTCGTCTCCGTCGTTGTCGAGAAAGTTGAAAGTACTTGCGCACCGGGCTCATCTTAAATTGATGCCCAGCGCACCAGCGACCAATCAACAACCAGGCACATTAAACGGCTGGCATTGACGCTTCATCACGCAAGATTACACAGCGCGCCTAAAGTCGAGGGCAAAAGGGAAGCGCACGATTGGGGAGCATTTGGTGGCCAATCATGCAACAAACGGGCAGCGACAAGCCAGAGAGTAAGATGGGCAATGATTGATGCTTTTCGCTTCCGAATGTCCGCTGCAAGCTGCTGCAGGTGCAACGTCTTGTGTTGCCGGCTGCTTCATATCTTCTGTTAATATGTCACAACATCCGCTCTGATAAGAGTCTGATCTTAGTACAGGCTCCCGTGTACATAGAATTGTACGATAAGGTTCCGTTACCATCGCTAGATACTTGAGCACAAACATATGTAAACCATTCAAACGGTTCCACTAATTAGAGAAGATTTGGGGTAACAAGATAAACACAAAAAAAAGCCGACCGTTTCTTCAACAACCAACCGGAGGAGTCCCAAAAAGGGGGGTCGTTTTTTGGGGTTAAAAGCCGTTGAGTGAGAAAAAAGGGTAAGACCTTTTTTCCCATTCGATGACCCGAACCACCACTCCACCAGACAGCATGGGCGCGCATATGTTAAATAGATTATCCAGCATTAGCATATGGTGCCGGCGATGCCATCAGCGTTCGCGTACAGCTCGCGACTCCATGCAAGTAATTTGGATGGGAAAAAAGAGCAATCCCAACGATCGCGTCTATCACTTGAACCGTTGACGGAACATACTTGCACCACGTTTGCGGAACTAGTGCTCATCGCAGCTCACGGATGGTGATGTGAACGATCCAGGCGAGGTCATTTAATGCGCAAACGGCCACCATTTAGTAGCATTACTGAACGTGTGAGACACACATGATTGCTCGCGGAAAGAGTTAATGTAATCCACATTGATGATGTCTGCCCAGCCACCAAACGGTGGTTAAATGATGTGCTGATGTGGAATGGTTGTGGGACTTTTGCGTGAAGTTGTTTCGAGTTGATTGGCCGGGAAGATCGTCGGAAACCAAAATCCGATCCCGGGTGGCTGGCGACAATTGCCGGGTTAATTTGAATAAACACGACGCGTTAAGGCTGCCATTTGTTTAGCATTTCCAGGCACTAATTATGCGCACGGAATGTGTAATAGTGCTCCAAGTAGCTTCGTGACAGAAAACTACGAAACATCCTCGTCGTGTACCTTCGCGGTATTTTGGAGCGCGATTTGCTTCTGAGTTTTTTAAGGGAAAAAGAGAGGCTCGGGATTTGGATTCCCAATTCAAGCGCCGCTACACAAATGACGCAAGTGTTACTTTTGTCCCGTGACATACCAACCAGTATGCCAATTACATTAACAGCTCAACAGCCCATTCACACACTGGCTCATAATCCAACTTCTCCGTTTCGTAATTACTTCATACGGAGCAATAGGGGGGTTTCGATGAAAAGCCTCCAATGAAAGACACCGTCCCTTTACATTGAGAAAAAGCATGTTTCAGGTTATTCGCCTGTGCCGGGAGCCGGGAACGAGTGAAAGAATAAATTACGGAAAAATTAATTACAAAAGCTCAGCTTTTCACCGGCATGCGCGCCGTGGCTCTTGAGGCCACTCCAGAGGACGTCACCCTTGTTGGCAACACACTCTCTAGTCGCGAAAGGAAAGAAGCCATGGCGCATCAACGCAAACAAAACGACAATGTAGAGCATGCAGCTCCCTTGGAGCATAATAGCCAAAAGAGACATCATTCAACACGAGAACGAAAAGGGGGTAGAAAATGCTCCAGCGTGATGCTGCTGCACGCTCCACTTTTGTGTGCCTCAAAGCTCAAAGCCCATCACAACCAGCAGCGCCAGTACATCTCTGCATTACGCCCGCGCTCACGTGAATGAAACTAGAAAGAACTATATTTTCCCCTTCCACGACTACGGTGTACGAAGCAAGACAAAATAGCAGCCCAGCATAGCGCAGCATAGCGGCTGGTGCCTAGTGTTTCTCCGCAAAAGTCTAATGAACTTTCTCGCTCTCGGGCAGCGCCAGAAGAAAAGCGACATCTCCTTGTCGCTCAGAGGCGTCTGCAGCATCAAGCTGCAGCAAAGAACAATCGGGCCGTGTTGGTTCTGGTTCCGCACTCGAAAGATCGTTGCCTTCGCGTGCCAAGGGGACGGGTTTGCTGCATTCACTTGGCTGATGACTTGATGAACTAGCCGTCCGCATAGAATGGGCTGATGATAAAGCATGCTCTCTTTCTCTCTCTATGGCTCTTACTCTAATCCTTCCCATGCTTTTCTTTTCTATGAGTTTTATGTAGCAGGGGAAAAAATCACCCACAAAGCGTCTACAAGGTGCATCGCAATGAAAAGGGTTTGTTGATGCAGATAGTGCACACATGCACATGCATTGTCTAGATTGTGAACCCAAGGAGAGCATTTCATCATCATCGTCATCATCATAAGCCTTCTCAGGAAGCAAATCGAGCCGAACAAATATGCAATCGATCGAGAGTAATTCGTTTGCACAAGAGTAAGCTGCACAACGATAACTAAATAACCTCTTCTAATGCTACATATTGCAGCATAAATTGCACCTGAAACTCTCAGATAAATAGCCACAACATGAAGCTAGTGAAGTGGAACCGAAATGTTCTCAAAAAATCAAAAGCGAATTGATGCATTTCTCGGGAGCATCGCTACCGCGGGCCACTTAAAGATAACCAACCAGACCACGCCAATTAAGCGTGGGAGCGCTCTGATCACCAGCGATAAATGCACTCAACGACGACAACGACGAAGACGTCGAGATTTGTTGTAAGATTGCGGCAAGAAAGGGGTTTTCGCTCGAAGATCGAATTTCGAACCCTCGGCTGAACAGGCGCGCCATCGTGCGTGACCGATCTCGATGTAATTCCTTCCCTTCCGTCCCCCGTAAAACCACCAAACGGGCCACCACTGCGACCGTCCTGCGAGAATTGAAATTCGATCGAAGTCAAATCCCACAAATGATGACCACGAATCCCACAAACGACATCACCGCCACACACCAGACGCCACATGCCGTTTCACATATATTTTTATCTCCCACATGTAAGCGGTGGCTGGCCACCGGCTAGCCAGGGGTGACCGGCCAATCGACCTGCCAGCCAGTCAGCCAGCGAACGATGCTGCCTCTGCTGCTGCTGCGGTTTGTCGAGTGGGGGGGAATAAAATTGACGATTTGAACGTTTTTCCTCGTTTTCCTCCCCGGAGATTCGATGGACGTCATACGCCACACCGTGCCGTGTGGTGTGCCCGTTCCTGGATTTTATTTTCCAGGCGGCACCGAGGGCGCAACTTTTCCGACGACATGAAATCATATCCATGTTTCTGCTTCCCAGCTCCCCCCGCACGGGTTCGTAGATGACAAATTTAATGATCCCACTAACGATCGAACGGCCAGCAATGTGCGGATGTCTTTCCTTACGACACCGCCACACGTACGCACACACAGGGCCGGTGTATTTCTGGCTCAACATCTTGCGTCATATCTTGGTTAGAACGCAGGGGCTGCCGCCAGAGAGACAAAGGCTCATCTTCATCGGCGACGCTTCTTACAACATGAAACCGCGTTTTCGCGGCTGCTGCTGTGGGGCTGGCGGTCTCTGAGACTGAGCTCACTGTTTGATAAATGTTGTAAACGAACACAGACACAGCCAATTCAGGTTTCGACTTTCACCCGATTAAGCATGACAAATCGGTCTTATCCAGCGGCATTGAAAAAGGAACCAAAAAAAAACGGTTGGACCTTGGTGAGCCGCGCTTATCATACCAACTGTTTACTCAAACACCACCGAAACGAAAGTGTTGCTTGCAAGTTAGTTATGAGTGCAAACAATGAGCAGTCTAACACCCGGAAAATTAATCGAAAAGGAAATGGCCTTTAATAAATTGAATGTTTTCTTTTCGGTCTGCTCGGTTGCCCCCTGGCCCTCTACGCTGTGGATCCAGAATCCGTATCCGAAGGTTACTATTCGTCGTCGTCGTCATGCAACTCAGCAGGCTGGTTGGATGCGGCTTAGCCGGTTCTGCGGGTTCGCTGTATGCTCCGTGCTCCAATGCTTTCAACTATCACATCGCCATGCTTTCATCCCGCTCCAAAATCCCGTCGGTCGGTCTGTGTCGGAGAAGACCTCTATCCCTCATTGTGAGGCTTAGCTCCACCGTTTGCCGCCACCAGCGACCACCAGCGACAACGACGGCTGTACTGCTCAACATGAAAGGCCGCCCCACTAGGCGACAGTTTCGTTCGTTCTGTGCAGAAGGAAAAACTCGGTGTCGCTCTCGGTGTCGCTCTCGGTGTGTCTCTCTCTTTGTGGTCTGCACTTCTCTGGCGCTCCGTGCTGGAAGATAGATAAATAATCCAACATCTTGCTCCGTCCCCACTCGGCACTGGCTCCACTGTCGCGTGAAAATCAACTCTTTGGAGCTGGTGCTGGCGCTGGAGACGGAGGCCAGGATGGGCCTTCACTAGAGATAGCCGTGGGCGTAATGTGAATTGATGCGTCGCGTCCTACACACTTTTGCTCCGCGGCCTGCCTACCCCGTGCTGCGTGCCTTGCTGGTGCTTCGTTCGTCGAGCCTATTCGGTAGGTTCCGGTGCTGGTGTTGTTGAGATGAAAAATGTGTTTCCCCCCTGCCACTCGAGAACACGAGAAAGGCGCGTTATTCTTGATATTCTCACCCGCACCGCACAGGCCGGTGAAGTACTGGGCATGCTTTAGCGAATAGCGTGACAATTCTGCACGGAGCCGGACTACAGCTAGCCTTTCGTTAGTATGTCTCTCGAGAAAGAAGCAATCTAGTGATCGCGTTGTAGGAAAGGAACAGAAGAAGTGACAGAACGACTGACGGGCCGCAACGGAAAGTGACACGTATTCCGTCCGAAGGAAGGTATTGTCCCTGGAACCTGCCATTGCTGCTACGGGTAGAGGACACAGTATCCGTATCGCAACACCGTTACCGACAGCCCCGACAGTTGCGATGTCGGTTCGCATGCCATTCCTTGTGGATTCCCCCTGGCAGCAGACACACTGCAGAACACTTGTCTCCATCGTCGTCGTCGTTGACGCCGTTGATTTGACTTTTCATCCTCGATACCAGTCCCCGTCCCCGTCTCTTTTCGGTTCACAGTTTGTGAAAAACAGTTTGCTATCTTTCGGGTTTGGGTTCCCAACATTTAACGTCATTCGCCAGCGCCAGCGCGGTTTGGGGGGCGTTTATACACTTGTATGTTATTAGGTTACCAGTGAAAATTAGAACGAAGCGCAGCGCCAGGAGAACTTATCTCAAATCAGAACGTACGCCCCGTCCTTTCGAGGGACCAGAATGTGGGCGACATTTTTGCAACGCCCCCCGGAGGTAGGACCCAGACTCATCTTATCGCTCGCTGGCATAGCATCTTCAGAAGGGATCATGCCGGAGAGCGAGGGAATGAAAAGTGAAACCGTTTTTGCGAAAGTGAAACCCTTGAGGGAGATATTTATTTTTTACGATTTGTGAAAGCGACGTTCCGTGGAATGGAGAATAGAATACGGGAGCGTTATCGTTGTGAGAGCATTTGCTGGGTTTCATAAGAATACAATTGATTTGGATCGAACAGTCGAGGTTGCAGCATAACAACGGTAGCACAGAGAACAAGATAAAATAATATTTTAACCTCCCCAAATAAATCCAGAGAACGGGTCCTAATTTAATAAATATGAAGGGTTGTTTACATAACTCATCATTCAGCAGCAGCAAACAAGTTAATTAAATGATTCCCATTTTAAAAGGGGCAAGATTCTAGTAATCCTTTCCTTTTTTTCTCGCCATAAGCTGATGAGCTTAAATACTTCCGGCTCTTTAAGATAAACGTACCTACAGCTATCGGCAACTTATGGCCAATTCTGATTAATCCTACGCCCATCCTCCCTGTCTACCACTTCAAATCCCATCAAATGAACGGCATAAAAGGACTGGACCACCCCTCGAATAAAAAAAAAATGGCTGAAAATCCCTTCATCATAATCGGAATCGAAATTTGAAAGCATCCCGATGGTTCTTCCGTTGAGCGGGCACGGAAATTAAAATTGATTGCAAATCCCCGTTGTTATCCACGGTTTTTTTTTTTTTTTGTCAAAACTCGCACCGTGGTGCTCAACCACTAACGCCACCCCGTGGATGGGAAAGCAAATGGACAATCAAAGAGCACCAAAATCGAATGCAAATGATCTACGCTCTCGCTCTCGAAACTGCCATCGCTCCATCGCGAGATTCAGGTTGCCTCCAGGGGGGGGGGGATTGCGATTTACGCGATCGGGTGGCTGGCGCGTCATCTTCGCCGAAGGTCATCAAGCATTTTGCCCGCGAATGCCATCGTCTTCGACCGATCCGAGCCGGACGGTCCGCGGACACTTTGCGTACAATGTTGAACAAATCTGACACATGCCGTAGATGGGAGGCAGCGCAATCGCGGGCCCCCCACCCGGTGACAGACTGGAAAGCCAACATATCCCAGCCAGCAACATGCGATGCCGATCAGCACCTTCAAAGCGTACTTGCGAGATGGTTCTTGAGTGTTCTCGTATAAAGAAACACGGAAGGTACGCGAGTGTGTGGTCTGGTCTCCTTCATACCTTCGACACCTCGCTGTAAACCTCTCCAAACCGCTGCTGCCCCTCAAGAGAGCGACACATTGGCGAGCGCGCAATTTTAATGAGCTTTCTCGCACGCGTCTATCGTCCATCGGCGGCCGGGTACGAATTGTCCTCATTAATCATGCGATCGCGTCAACGGCCATCAAGGTCAACTGGACAACGGCAGCTCATCGGCAGCAGCCCCGGGGGGGGGGAGACACCACTGTTAAGATCAAGGCGGCGCCAACGGCTACTGAATACACACCTGATCAGACGGGGAGCAGGTCGCGGCGAACGTTCATTAATCTCCTACACCACGGGCTGGCTGATGACATGCCGCGTTGAGCGTTTAGTTAAATGGTTCCTCAACGATTCCGTTGCGTCATCTTTTGCGACATGTTTGTCGTCACAAAACTGGAGCAAAACGTTCGAACTACCAGATGCTGTGCGACTAGCTAGGGCTCCTCTACATTGATCTAATTTTTTGAAAGTGTCACCCTACCGATTCTCGGTAAACTGACGTCTATCAGATCAGCAAGGGCTTTGTCTCGTCCGGCCTCATGCAAGTGTTTCGTTGACAGCCATCTCCTAGTGCGAGACACAAGACCACACGCAGAAGCACCACACACCGTGGCCAGTTGCGCCAGACAGCGAACAGCAAGCCAGGTCTGATCAGCTGGCGCAGTAGTCTGTGAGTCACACAGAGCTCCGAGTCCGGTCAGCGCTAATTACACTTCGATTTTCACCACATAAAACCGATTATTAGATAACCTTCCCTTGAACGCAACACTAATATCTGCGACTACATTTCACGCATGACAGATAAGCCTCCGTGACGGTGTGTGCACGGTCCAGAAAATATGATCTCGGTGATGATGAAATGGATCTCTCGTAAGCAACACACGATATCGTCGTCATCGTCATTGATATTACACGCTTGGCATCCTCACCTCCCTTTGGTGCGTAAATTAGACTAATTGGATGGATGGCGAGATCGATGCTGATAACAACGCACGCGGTACAGGTGTTCACGGAGTATGTTTTGTGCAAGTTTATGACGCCAAGCACGCACGTTTCGTTCACTCAGGCATAGGGAGCGGAATGGGAGGCCAGATTGGTCACGAAATGGTTTACAATCATTCACAACCAACAGCCACAACACAGAGAATGACATTAGGAAAAAAAATATGTGAATGGATCACAATCGCACCGGAAATAACCGACGAGCCTAAACACAGGATTCTCCCATAAATTAACTCACACCCGGCATCTAATCCGGCTCCGGCTAATGTTGAAGGTTGCCTTGAACTGACCTTGAAACCGGTGGTCTAGGAAGAGAGACCTTCACATTGAACAACATTCGACGGAGACCAGTCTGGAGCGGACAGGGCCGGAAATACCTGGCAGTTGAAATCATCCTACCACATGGCACTGTAGCGCTAGCTACACCTCCAGCGAGCCCTCTCGAGTCTATGCTTTCCCCCAAATCAAACAGAAAATTCCCAAAACCAACATCTCCTGCGATCGTGGTGCGTGTCCTAGTTCGATCGTTTCTCTTTCGGTGTCGACTGAACCACAGCATGTGGTAGCGACGATCGACACGATGTCATACCGGGCCGGGGCGCGACCTATCGTTTGGAAGACGCCTGAGGCATCGGACGAACTTCTCTTGCTTCTTGTTGTTATAGGTGCGTTCAAGCGCAGCTCTCAAAACAGACACAGTGCCAGTACACGGAAAGTGGCAGGAGACTCTCGGCAGCTTGGTTTCGGTTACGGCCAGGCCAGGCAACCCTTCAAAGAACTCGTGACGAGGCCACAATGGCCGTATATGGTTGGTGTGTGACAGAACAACAATGCATACAATGCTGATGCGACCGCGAGTGAAGGCCACCCGATCGCCGTTCGGCCATTCGCAGATCATTAGACGACATGACGGTTCGTAAATTGCAACGGCACGATCGCAGTTGGCGGATCGACAATCGACGCCGGCTAATAATTCATCGTGATTGGAATTGTAGCAAAGTGAAGGACACGTGGACGCCTTTTGCACAGATGTTCGACTGGGTTAAAAATAGAATCCTTTTACCGCAGCACCAGAACAGCAAGAGAGTCACTTTAGAAGAATTTTCTTCCAAAGAAGGAAAATTCTCTAAACAACGCGCCAAGTGTAAATTGGGGCCACCGCGCGTGCTATTGGAACGGATTTCAGAGGGGAACCAATTCATTAGAACGAAGGAAAAACTGTGCCAGTAAGGGCATGCCTGAGGATGCCAGGGAGCGATGCAGAGTTTATTTTTGGCATCATCGCCTCGACTGCATCCCGGCGACTGCAGCTTCCAGACAAAGATCAGACGCCTAGTGGCGATGAGGCGGCCACGCACATCGGACGAGGCACATCGACGTCATTCGATACCGGAGAGCGCGCGCGTTCCCATTACGCTGTTGGACGAGGAGTGGAAACGAATGGAAAATATTTTAAACAATCCGATAGATGGAAAATCTAGACCCACTACCCTCTCGTGGCCACTACACTCCACGGTTCAGGAACGTGTCTAGCGGGAAGGAATTTTCCGGAATCACCATTACCTCTACGACCTCGAGCTTCTACTCTGCCTTCTGGTTACATTCTGGACCTGATTGGGATTGGGAAAAGCGGAAGTGTTTGAACGACGCGAGTAAGGACCGCGTGCTCTTCAAGTGGATGCAGCTCAGACTCAGAGTTCCCCGCTTAATGTTCCTTTTTCGGTGGATTTACGATCTGCTTTATAGTGGGGCCACTTGACGGTGCTTTGAAGAGTGAACTCTAGTTATTCGATTCCCCATCGATTAGAAGACGGAGATGGAGCGAGCGAGAAATTCCAGGAATTGAATGGAATACATTATTCAACGTGCGCTATCCATCTATCAACTGTAGTTATCGTTGAGCTAAGGATATATCGTCCTATGACTTAGTTTGGAACGCTTTCGTTCGGGAAAACTACTGCGATCGATGCATAACAAAGATGGATACTCGTGATCATCTGATGAAAATTGAAAAAAAACCGTTCCAACGAAAGTGAACTTTCACTTGGCAGACCATGGGGCAGACCTGTGGCAGGATGATTGAAATATTCATTTTTTCCATTAGTTCTGCTCGCCTTACTGCTGCCTGCCTGCCTCGACCGGACGAAAGATGTCAGCACAAAAAACAACAGGGCCCTCCTCTTCGAAACTTGGCGCCCTTTTAGATCCGGCTTTATGAGCCTCAAAGTTTATCAATTTTTGGGATGGCGAGTGGCCCCACCCATCTCCTCACCTAATCTTCAGGCCATTCATGATTAGTTTGTTGTGGAAAGGGAACTGCCACTGGCCCATCTCGATACCACCCAGTATACTTTTTGGTGTAGAAGTTGCCCTTGCCTCATTGATGGAAGTGAAACATTAACCCTAAGGTGCTTCGAACAAGCGACAGTGTGCTGTAACATTAAAATCTTGCGCAGCATAAATCCATGTACTCTAGTGCTGCATGCACGCTGGAGCGTTCCCAAACAAGAAAACAACAAGAAATTAACTCCGGCTCAAATGCTCAAAATGGGCTGCGGTATAAATGATCAATGAGGCGCGAAAAGCTATGCGCATGTAATGGTCCATTTTACGCTCCATCCCCCGATTTCTCTATCTTGCGTTGCGTTTAGGATGAGCGGAGGTGGCAGGGAGGGGCCATCACGGCAGCATGGGTGTTTCATTAGGCAGCGAGTTCCGCAAAACTCCGCACCGTGTACACCAGGGAGCCGGCATCTTGGTGTTTGATTAAAGAAAACACTAACCGCGCTGGTGTGCAGCAGCGATTCGTTTGTTGATTTTATGGAGCACCCATCGTCGAAGTCCATCAAACCAGTCTTCTCACCAGCCGCTTGCGGTGTGGTAACGGCGCGCAACGTTAAGTGGTTAAAGGAGTGTCTTGTAAGCAACCATCAACCCCATTGTCATCGTTAAATCAATCCCCCCTGTGATCCCGTTGCGTGTGCATAACGAGGGTGTTCGAACGGAGTTCGGTGCTGAGTAACTGAAACTGTACCAAGAGACCCAAGTCTGGGCAAGTCTCTAATCACCAGACCATGTGGACCAAATTCGGTTATCAGCAATCGGGTGAAAGTAGCAGCAGCATAAATTGCGCTTTTATGTTTTCAATCGTGTGTACTAGCGGCGATCGTCTTCTTTTTAGTTGTGGAACAAATGCTAATGCTCAACGAATGATTGGCGAGAAATGGCGAGAAACAACTCGCTAGACTTCACGTCGCGTATGTCAAAAATATTAAAATAGCTCCGGCGCGACCCACTGCCAGTTGGTTGGGAGTCCCATCGCTCTCTCTCTCTCTCTCTCTCTCTCTCTCTCTCTCTCTCTCTCTCTCTCTCTCGCGCGTGACTGATCGTCACCACACCACGCGGTGTCAAAAGGCTCGTTCGAGGTGCGGAAAAACCACACCGTGAAGCCATGGACCAGCTGTGGACGGTTCCAATTAATATCGCTCCCGCTGCAGCACCCGCAGCCGATGAAGCCGTTGATCTTCATCTCGTGACCTCCTCAAAGATAATCTTTGGCTTCTATTTTTACGATGGGCCCAGGGTGTGAGCGCTCGCGTTCGCGATCGCCCCCTGGGTTGATATCTTGGGTGCTGCGTCGACCAGCAGTAGCAGCAGCAGAAGGAGCATAAAAGCATGTGTTTGTCTTTTTGTGGTTAGAAGACAGATTTTGTTTTTACACACGGTTTGGTTTGCATTTCATCTACCCTGCGATCACACAGCGATCAGCATGATTCTGCAAACAAATTCCCACTTCCTTACTCCTTAAAAATGGTTTCCGCAATGTGTCTTATAAGGCTTCGGCGGTTTGCACAATTATAATTACAACAAATTGAAGGAAGGCAGAGGTGCTGGGCATCTCGCTGTGCTAATTGCTTATCACCAAAGAGCGTGGCAGCTCACTGCAGATACCGGGTGCGTCATGGTGACTCTACTGACAGGCTAGTGTTAGGTAATTAAACGAAGCTCGCCCCAAGAGCAGCAAAACAAACTACGAACCTCAATGTGCGAAAGACGTGATTCACGCTCACCACGATCACCGCCGGAACCACACCGGAACCAGCAGCACAGCGTGTCGTGGAGACTTGGCGCCTCGCGTCTCGTGGCACTTGATGACCAGCCACCCGTAGAATCATAAAAAAAAAGTATGCGCCTCAACAGTACCACGATGATCATCATTAACCGCTCCTGAGACTACGACGACGACGGCGGCCGGGCACTGGTTGCCATTTCGCACCCGCAACCAACCGCCTGCGTGCTCTCGCCGTTGTTGCTTTGGGAAAAACACACACCAGCATCTAGGCCAACGGCAAGCTGTGGTGGCGGTCAGTCACATAACGGGACGGAACGAAGAGAGGGAACGCTGCTACGGTACCGGAAACGGTTCGTCAAAGCCAAAGAACGGAAGAGAATGACCGGCCAAGCGGTTGACCGTGGCCAACATATAAATCATTGACATGCGAGCGCCCGAGAGGCGTTGGTTTTCCTATTCCGTTTAGAAGCTCATGAAACTCCGGATTGTAATGAACTCCAACCCAGGATGGGGTTCCACCTTCCCTCCGCCGGGAACCGATCGATCGTGCACCGGAAGATGGTGGAAAAAGGGGAAATGACAGATGCAGTTTATCGTACGGGCCACCGTAAGGCAGCCTGGCTGGTTGATTGAGAAAAATGGTCCACTTTTAACGCTTGCGATCCGGCATTGCATTTCTTCATTTCCGAGCCAATCCCGGTGGTTTAGGACGGCCGGATGGAGGACGGTGACAGTAGCATCATGATGATAATCCCAACGGACCCCCCAAGTGGTCAGCAGGAAGGTTAAATGAAACAGTGATTCCAGGACAACGAATTGAGGTCAACTGAGGAAATGCAATTAATGCCTCAGAAAATGGAGCTGACCTTAAGTGGGTTTGCATGAGGTGGCCAATATTTTGTTATTGTTTTGGGGCCAACATTGCTCTTTAAAATACAGCAAAGGGAGATCTCCTGCGGCTTTTCTATCGATAAATATTGGCACTCATTGAGACATCGAAAAGAACTGTGCAAAGTTCTTTTTCCGCCACTTTGAGAGAAGACACCGAGTGTTGTTGTAACCTACAGGGCTTTTGTAGGCATGGTTTGCATACTTAGGATTGCAAAGATGCCTCTAAAAGATATTGAAGATGAATTTGTTGATGATCACTGCTTGCGACGTGAAATTCCTTCAATACACTTTATAACTTTTCGATCAATTTTTACGATGGTGCATTTTTTTGCTGTAGACTTTCTGGACGTCTGGCAATAACACAAAAGCAAGGAATTATGATCCGAAATCAATGTGATTAGTTCACATTTAATTACCGGATGGCATGAAAAATAGCCTTTTGTGCTTTTCCAATCAAATTTAAAGCAATCAATTCGTTTGGTTTCTGTGAAGCCTTTTTTTATTTTTTACTAGAAAAGTTAGAGCAAAATGCTGTAGCATCTTTGTGAATAATACTATGAACTGGTATTGGACATATTTTTAGAGTGCTATCAATTACATTTTTTGGCAGCAAAAACAGTGTCAAGTTTGTTGAATTATTTCTATTTAATCGTTAGCGTAGAACGAAAAGCAATGATTAGTTTTACTTCAATATTTACGATCGCATTCACAACGCCTGGCATTAATTTCTCTTCCAGTCTCTATCTTCTTCGTCAAGCGAATGATGATACACGATGATTGAGACGCTGGAATGAATGGAAGCGACATACTAACCGACCCCCAATCGATCGATTGATACACAAGTAGAACGCGATTCAAGTGCTGATCAAACACGCTCACCAGGCCCACCAGTGCGTAATAAATGCGGCCAGCTCGTTATGAGGTTTTGCGGTAAACATAAAACATGGCAGCACGCCTGCTACCGGCCGTCACCACCCCATACCACATTCAAACATAAATTTCCAATTTGACTTGTTTTATTATCAATCCCTCGGCGGTAAGGGGACAGAAGTCGTAATTGAATCGCGAATTCGCGTGGCCCTTACCTGTGCTCCGGAAGTCGCTTCAGTTCCGCCATATCGAGCTCGAGCCGCAGATTGGCCACCTCGCACAGCAACCGATCCCGATCGGACGTGATCTCCTTCAGCTTCTCCCTCAGCCAATGGTTTTCCATTTCCAGTTCGTGCGCGGACACATACTCTCCTCCTCCTCCTCCTCCTCCTCCTCCTCCTCCTCCTCCGCCACCAGCAGCAGCATCTGGGGCAGCAGCAACGGCACCGGCGACGGCGCTAGAATGCACCAACGCCTGCTGCGCCGTTTGCTGCAGATGATGCATCGAGTGAGCGGAGAGTGAGTTCGCCATCTGCTGCACCGCCGGGTTGATGGCTTCCACGATGCCATTCGTGCTGGTGGTGGGCGCTGGTGATACCGGTACCGGTTGAGCGGGAACCACCGTTTGCACCGGCCCTCCACCCCCGATCTCACTATCACACATCTTCCCCCCTTTTTTTTTCGACCGATGTTAAAAGGGGGGGATGCTTTTCTTTTTAATCAAAAATCAAACAGCACCAAAAACAACTGGCAAACGGCACAATTTTCTTCCCTTTTCTTCTCTGGCTCACTTCACGAATTCACTGCATTTTCGGGCGCAAAAAGGGCGGGAGTGGCCCTCACCAACAGCAGGACACCAGCCAGCAGGACATCACGTGCCCACACACAAGCACACACGCGAGCGTGCACAAAGTGCGCACGTTTGCTTCTTCACTTCCGAGCAGCACGAAAGCAATAACTGTTGCACACCGAATCCCGCGCCAGGGACCTTATGCAATTGTGCAACGGCTTCTTCCTCTTCTGCTTCTTCTTCTGGGTCAACCTGGACAACGCCACCACGGTAAATTCACATCCTTTCGCCGCTCACAAACACATAAGCACACGCGAGGCGAGGCCGGTTGGAATTTGCGGGATCCCGAGATAACCCTTCTGGTGCTGGTGCTGCTGCTGCCGATGCTGCCTGTGGTGCTTCTGCATTATTCAATTTGATGCCGCACGGAGAGACACACACTCGCGGTGGACCGGTGGGACGCCGTTTTCCCGGTTCCAGGTTTTGCACGGATCCGCGCGCCAAGGTTTTTGCACTCGCTCTCTCTCTCTCTCTCCCACTTCCCACTCGCTTCTTTTGCGGCCAACGGCGTGTCAAACGTGTGTACGAAAGACAACAACAGAACAGAGCGATGGGGCAACAAAACAAACACGGAACAAGAAGCAGCAACAGCAGCGGCCGACAACTTCTCCGGTAGAACTCCAACTCCAACAGCGGCCGAAAGAACTTTTTCTCTCACTTGGACACCACGGGATGTTTTGGGATGTATTCTAATAATCAATCAAGCTTCCCACAGAAGGCGGTTTTTGTCGCAAAACACACACACTGACTCACTCACAAGGGACACTTTTTATGTATTATTAACCCGTTTTGCGGTGGATCTTGACGCGGAACAGCATAAGGCGTCCGGTCTCGCTCGCGGTCGCTCGAAAACTGAGAGAGCGAGAACTGGCTTAGCTTATGGGCGGTAGAGCATCGGGGCCCCTTTGAAGCAACTGACTGATTCGGTGGTGAATCATGTGAAGATTGCAGGACAATTATTTGGTTTGTTGTTAAAATTTATCACTTATCTGCGTACAACTGTTTCTTTTAGAAATCGTTTAAGTACAGTTGTTTTCTAAGTCCATTTTATTTAAGTTACCACAATTTAAATAACAGCAAACGTTAATAGATTTTTATCATAATTATTGATTAAATCTGATCATAAATCTTGTACCATAACATTTAAAAATTGTATCATGAATTGTTTTAATTATTAATTGTTGATTACGTAGCCTCTAGGAGTCTAGCACGTGCTACATACTTTGTGGCGCATTTCGTTGCTAAAATTCAAAGAATATCCTATTGTTTTTAGTTTAATATTTTTCGTTATTTTAAGTAATCGTTTTTAAATTATAATGGACTACGAATCCCTTCAAATATCAGGTGAAAAATGGTGAATAAACACGTTTAAATCCTGTTAAAATTAAGTTGTAATTAAAGTTGGGAAAACTATTACAGACTAAAAATATTTCACTGCGCAGATAAATTGAATAAAATCTAAATTTCAAGGATTATTCGAAACATCACCGGCAGAAGATGAACAGAGCCAATCGACTGGCAGTGTAATGGAAAATACAGGGGTGATGTGAGTGAACGAAGCCTCCCCGCATTGGCTCAAGCCCATCGCCATCAGCACGCATCGTGCCGTGTATTTTCGAAAAAATCTCGATGAAAACTGTCGAGGAAATTCTCGAACGAATCTAAATTCCCTGCCGAGGGGTTGACTGAGAGCATAATTCATAAGCATAAGTGGTAAAAGAAACATATGAATGCATATTGATTGATCACTTTTTCTTAAATAAATATGCGTTTCTTCAGTAGAAAATGTTTATTTTTTCTCTTTATTTGGTTATTTCATAGTGATGTTCGTATTAGATAAAAATATTCAGTTCTGTTCTGTGTACCCGAAACTCTTTTCGCTTAACCCACAGCAGAACTTCGTCGATTAACAAACCGTCGACCAAAGACACACCCGACGAGCAAATAATTGTAACATTTTTGCTCGTTATAACATTTCTATGCATTTCTTACCTTAGAACTTACATAAGCACAAGTAAAAATGAAACGCTAGACACAATCAATTTTGACTTAACCCTCATCCGCACTCGTATTTTAAAAACTTATTCCGCAACCCTCGGGTCTGGCCAGACCCGTACCCTTTTACATGTGTTTGCATAAAAAAGGCATACGAGTTTTCGAGCATACAAGCCGGGCTGACGAGATTATTGCATACGAGTGTACTTTTAACCCTCATCCACAGTTCCGGGTCTGGCCAGACCCATTTCATTTTCGGTCGTTGTTTTAACTCATTTCTAATCAACATAGAGACCTGAGCTTCCGGGTACCCTCCTAAAGTTTTATTTTCTATTTATTTTGACAAAAGGAAGAAAAAACACTTTTTAAAAATAAACTCGTATGCAATATCTCGCCGGCTCGGCTTGTATGTTTGAAAACTCGTATGCATTTTGTATGCAAATAGACGTAAAAGCATACGAGTCTGGCCAGAGCCAAGGGGGGGGGGGGGGGTGCGGAATAAGGTTTTAAAATAGGAGTGCGGATGAGGGTTAAAAAATCCTTTTTCTTCCTTTTGACAACGGTAAAATGTAAAAACTTAAAGATAGTTCGATAGAAATTAAAATTTTAGAAGAGCACCCGTAACCTCAGGTCTCTATGTTGATTAGTTAAAACAACGACCGAAGCGCCAGACACGGGACTGTGGATTAGGGTTAAACATGAATTTAATAGCCCTAGAACTTATATTTTCTCTACAAATAAAGAAAAGAAAGGAGCCCTAGGATCACATAGCCTTTCGTTTCTTATCTTCTATCCTTGGATTTGTTAAAAATGTCATTGCACTTCGAAACATTGTTTGATCAATGCTTTCGCTAGATTTCTTTAAAGTCCCAAAGCGACAGTGTATCATAATTAGTAAATATGTACAGAACAGTTTCCCCTTCTGGAATGGATAAAACATTTAAAAACACATTCGTGAGTTCAAGTTCAGTCGGTTGGTTGAATCCATGTCGAGGTTTACCTTTAATCCTCCTCGCGATCGATTAACAACGCAGACAAGACGGGATTCATCAAAAAACCCACCACACTCGCTCGCGATCGAAAGGCAGTGCATTCTCCGCTGCAGCAATGAACCACGCAGCAGGCGGCGTCGGATGAGTCCGCCGTTAACGTTTACCTTCCCTTAACAATTTAATCAATCCGCGGTGCAGACCGCGATCAATTGCAATCAATCGCCCGAAACAAGCGCATCACAATGTCCCCTCGCCTCGATCGTCAGGTCAGGTCAACGCCAGGGTCCGCAGGACCACAGGACGCATCGCACCGCCACGGCGGGTGCCACAACGCGGACACGGACATCCCCGCACGCATTGCATCGCATCGCAACGCATCTCGACACCACCACCACGGAGGAACGGAAGAAACGTAAACGTGAACGGTCCATTAAAATCAATCAAAATGAAAGATCGCCTATAATGTAGTAAATTTCTGGTTTTGATGACTGCCCCGATCGATGCAGTGCGCACCGGTGCGCGATGAACATGGTCCTCATCGCATCCCATCGTCCTGTGCCAAAGATTTGCAACCGTTTATGGTGGCCATTAAAGTGGCACCCCGAGCAGCAGCAGCAGCAGCAACATGCATTCGGGATGCTGGTGCTCCCACGGTGCTGCCGTCGCGAGTGTCAAATTTGGGTCCACTCCTGGGGCGAGTGGACACTACAGCCAGCCATCTAATTAGCTGAGCAGTTCTTCAATCACGCGCAGGATTGAAATGTTTTCGATTTTTAAATGCTATCGCACCGCGAGGGGTACGCCGCTCCGATTTTGATGGCCAATGCTTGCCAACTTATTGCCTCGATTTTTGCTTCCATTATCCTTGAAGGCCTTTGGCGCGGTGTCAATCACACGCTCATACACTGAAGAAGACACTACGGAAGACACTGTCTGATGTGAAATCAAATGCTCAAACGCTAATCCTTCCACGACAGCCGGCACGGCGAATGGCACAAAATTAAGGGAGGCAGTGGCCACTGGAAGAACAATATCGTAAATTCCTTCTCATTAGCTAAACCGTGGAGGAGGAGCGCGCGCGCGAGAGAGAGAGAGAGAGAGAGAGCGTGCCAAAAAACGTGGTTAAATTTATTTCCACCTCGAAGTCTCCCTCGAAACTTGTTTCCGCGATCTACATTGTGTCTCCAGCTGCTTCGGATGCTGCCGATGATGTTCACAATTTGTGAATCCGCCACCAAACCAACCCAAACCAAAACCAAGGCTCCAGCAGAGAGAGAGAGAGAGAGAGAGAGAGCGAGTCGCATATTGAGATGTTCCGTCTCTTCGGGGGCTTTTTCGGGGACGGACGAATAATTAAGGTGCGCAAAGCAGATGACAATGATTTGTACTAATGAGCCCCATCTCTCTGGCTGGCTGGCTGGCTGGCTGGTGGTGGCGGCAGTGGTGTTGATGGTAGCTTGGTTGCGGTCGTCGTTTTGCAAATTAACACCTCATAACCGAGCGAGCAGCGATCGGAGCGGGGGGGCGGATCGAGCAGCAAAAGCCTCGGTGCCCAGAGGATGCTTGTGCTTGTGCTTTGGATCGGTAAATGATGAGCCCCACTAAATCATCGCTAAGTACAACGATGGGATTGGAGACGACGCACCGGTGCGCCGGAGCTCGACCGCCTGGAACGGCTCCTGGAATTTGCAAAGCTTTCAAATAACGCTCAATAAAAACCAACAAACAGGGACCCCGAGGCCTCAACGAGTGCGCAATGCCGTGCGCAATGCAGTTGCGCAAAATGGTGTGCCACAGAGGGCCATCAGAACACCAGAAGCGCACACCCGGGAGCAGGTTCCATGTTGTGCAGCGATCGGTCGCTCGCAGGCGTGCGCAGGATGGCCGCCACCATTGGCAGCGAGCGTTCAATATTATGCAGCAGCACTTCCCCTTCGATTTTATTCTTCCCTTACACTCTTTATAATTTTCGTCACTTTTTCAACGAGTCTGTGGACACCGCAGCACTGCACCACATTCGCCGCCGCTTCTTACTTCGTCTCTTCGGTGGCATGTGCGGGAGCCACTTCCATTGCGTTGCATGCTGGGATCGCGCGTAATCGTACCCTCATAAATCTAGATAAAAAATGACATTACACGACATGAGTTTACGCGGCGCACATACACGCCCGATCGCGAAAAGCTGAAGCTGAAGCAACTGCACGAGCATCGCGATCATTTCCATCCGGATCTTCACACCTTCCCATGGGCCTGCCATGGGTGGAATTTTACCCAGCACCAGAAGAAGGACGCGAGGACAGGATCGAGGGGTTTTACGATCGAGAGAGAAGGGAGCCATTAGAGCGGAATGGGAAGGAAGGGGATGGAGACCGAATTCGAGCAGCGCGCGCACCTCCAAGGTGAGCGCGCGCATCTCATTGTCGCGACGTGCGTCGCGAAATAAATTATGTTTTATGAAATAATGGAAGTGATGAGCTGCAAAGGAGGGGAAAAAGGAGGAGGAAGGGCGTCAGAGAGAGTGGGAATTATAGCCGCAAGCGGGGGGGAGCAGTGCACTGATTATTGAGATGTTTGCCAAGCGATAAGCAGACCACGAAGCTGCCACGCACCTTGAGAGAGACGATCCGCTCGGTCGTGTTTGTGCTCGCCCGGAACGTGCGCCCAACTTGGTGACAGGCGTGAATAAATGATGCGTCTTTTGTGGATAAATTATGCTCATTACACGCGTGGTGTGTTGGTTCGCGCGATTTGGAATCCCCCCGGGTTCCGTTATGATCTTGGTAGCCGATTAACGTGGCGTACCGTGTAGATCGCCCCTGTTGCCCCTGTTGGCTTATCAGTTTACGCCAGCACCAGCCAGCAGCAGGGTGGTGATAACAGGGATAAGGGTTTCGGATATCATTTCCGTTAATCCAGTCGTTCAACTGTTACAGCGAGCTCTTTCGCCTTCTTTCCGCACCGATTGCCCTTCGATCGCTTTTCAATCGCAATCCAACCACCGACCGATATAAACGCACGCACCGCTGTTGCCTCTCTAACGGCGCTATCTGTTAACGTATAAATCGTCCGCTTTACTGGCTTCCCCCCCCCCCCCCCCCCCCCCCCCCGGGGCCAGCCCGCGAGGCCGAACATTTCTCACGCGGCCACGACCACGAGTCTCTGTCCCAATGCTCCGCTACCTCTGTCGCACGGCAACTCCCGGTTGTCACCTGGTTAAAGTTGATTAAGAAACAACTAGAAATTTATGCCCTCGCGTTATTGTGTTTTCTGTCCGTCTGTCTGTCTGCTGCTCCAAGGGGCAGCGGCGGCGGCGGCGGCGGCTTCTCTCTTTTCATGGTAGCGAGCCGGATCGAGAACGAACGACGGAACACACGATCGGAATTTTATCGGCGACCGAACAGCCATTAATGGTCAGCGAGTGATTATCTGTTGGTTCCATTAATAAATTAGAAAAAAGGAAAAAGGTGCGCTTCGCTAGACACGTTGATCGAGAATGACTTATCTTGTTTGAATTATAAATATAAAGAATAGTGATGCGTTCACGCGGGTCCATCGGTTGACGAACGCATTTGGCCAAATTACGGACGCATTGCCCGAGTGATGCCCACAGTTGGTGCTCCGCCGCTAATCCGCGTGCCATCGTCATCTCATTTCTGGATCTGGATTATCTGAAGTCATTCTATCTTTCTACCGTAACTCCCGGACGCTCGCGCGCAGATTACGATCAAACTGAAGGTGATCGCAAAAAAAAAATGGCGGTCGCTTTCATCGTCGCGCCGGCAAAAAATGAGGAAATTGAGAGAGAGGGAAGAAGGCGCACGAGGAGCTAACGGGCGCATTATGCAAATTGTGCAACCAGTGCCGGCCTTCCGGCCTTCGTCCGGATCCCTCTCACCCCCGTTCGCAAATCAGTTTGGGTTCGTCGCTTGGCGTTGATGTCACACGTTCTGGAGCAGCGGTGAAGATCTCGACGCCGTGGCCGTGGCCGGAAATTTATTCCTGAATTAGAGGACATTTGTTGCGGCACGATTTACGTGCCAGAACCCGCGTGGGTTTTCTGGCGGCCCGCTATCAGGTGCGCTAATGTGTGTCGCCGTCGGATCATCGGATATCGCGCGCGAGGCGAGGTAAGGTGGTGCGCCGTCGTCATCGTCGCCGTTGTCGCGCTTCCGGACACGCCACCGCTCGTTCACACTTCATACGAATCGAGTTGATCGAGTTTGACAGATCATTTGACTGGGACGATCACTTGCTGACATTTTGTGAGCGAGGCGCTCGGGTAAATTGTGAAATCATCCGACGGCCACGGTCTGTTTGACAAACAGAGATTTAGGTCGCTATCACCACCGGTAAGCCATCGTTCATCTTAAAACCTGTCGAATACATTCAGAGCATCTTCATCAGCCACCAACAAACCATAACTTCCATCGAGCTCGATCGCTGGCTCTCTCTCTCTTGACCATCTCCAGGATCCATATGGTGGAGGATTAATCGGTTCCAAATGCCGGATTTATGCGCGTTGTTTGCGCGCCAACCAGCCAACCAGCTCTGCCTGCCTGCCAGCCTTATCACTGCTGAGCCACACGAACCGATGGCAATTATCACCGAAGGCCCCAAAGTGAACGTTTTAACGGTTTGATGACTATATTACCAAGCCGGGTCCCCATGCTCCTGCGCCTCGTTATCGGAAAGACCTTTTAGGCATCCCCTCTCTTCCCTCATACCTTCCCTTTCCTCTCATGAAGAACGGAGGCGCTCCGTTTACGCTGGATGGATCGATCGATCGATCGTTGACGACGAAGGCGAAGGCGAAGACGACGCCTACTCTGTTTGGGGGCGCGCACGCCGCTGTGAGGACACAATTTGTGAGCTCGTTCTGGAAAACGGTCTATGAGCATTGACGAGTTCGACGCGACGAACGGACGAACGGACACTGTTGAAACGATTGAAGCTCGCAGTCAACTCTGTCTCTTTTGTTTAATCACGACTCACGAGGCTTGTCTCGAGAAAGGAAGAGGTCACAGAGTGGAGCAGCAGCAGGATAAAGAGAGAGAAGCAAAGTGGATGAAAATGGGTGTGAATATGCATGAGAAATCTCGTAATTTATGACACATTAAATGTCACCAGGGTTGTGTTCGCCGCTTCTTTCTTTACCTTTTTCCCCATTCTTCTTTTTCTTCTGGAAGGCAAAGACGTTATCAATTTAATTAGGCGGGGGCCTTTGGTGGAGGGTTTACGGGGACCGAAATCGAAGACACAGGCGAACAGACAAACACAGACACTGTCACGGATCGAACGGGAAAGAAAAGATAAAACAAATAGAAAGCATAGAAGCACAACAAACACAAGCGGCTGAGCGGCAGAGAAGGACGTGCCGGTACGCGGCCCATGTATCACGGACGGTATAGACACTCCTCTCAGGGGATTCCTTAAGCCCCATCCTTAAGCCTAATATCCTGCTTTCCTCCACCCGCGGGTGTGGTGCGCTAATGCTTATCTATTGAGTAAACTTTTGGATTCCGGTCTGTTTTGATCTTTAAATTATGGTTCGCGCCGCCGTCGAGCTCGTTGTTTATGATCGTGCTCGGCAATAGACGAGGTTGCTGCTGCTGCTGCTGCTTGTTTTTTGGTGGACTGGCAGCAACAATTAGAGCACACTTTTGGCCCTAAAGTCGATGAGAATGGTTGCAGAAGGATCAACATCTTCTAGAATAGGAAAAGGAGCAAGGATTTCCATGGAATCATTATGTTGCGTGAATACAAAGGCAACCGAAACGAATCAACGAACCAACCAAACGAATAGAGAAGCATATTTATCCTGTTTCCATGATTCGAAACGATTACACAGGAACGAGTGTCCTGAGAACGGGACGGGACGAGTGTTTGTTGCCAACTCATCATCATCATCATCATCATCGACCTTCCCGTGAAGTTATGATCGTCGGTGTCTAGGATCACGCCAACTCCAACCAGAGGACGCTGAGACACTGCAAATCGGGTCGCTTGGACCGCTTCAGCAACCTTCACTTTCCCGGCCACATTTTATCGAGGCCAACCGGCCACTGTGTAACGATTCCTACTTGTTGATCATGGATCGTTGCTGCTGATGCTGCGATGGCGCGCCATTGGCTAGGTGCCGATTGTTGCACTGTCATTCCTATCTCATCAGCATCAGCGTCGATCATCATTAGTACGCACGTACGCATGGGTTTCGCATCGCATATTTCCGAAAGCGTGCCCTGCAAAGCAACACAACGGAGCGCATTAGGCAGCACCAGGAACGCCATCCTCGTCGTGCGACGCCCCCCGGGAACGAGGGCAGCGAGCTCGTGCTCCAGCATTGTTACGGTCAATGTTTTGCCATCATTCTACCATTCGGTACACGGTATCATCGTCATCATCATCCAGGCTTCGTGTCCTCAGCTCCAAGCGTTCGATTTGCATCCTGCAACAAGCAATTCGAGGGATGCTGTTGATAGGGACCGCGAGAGAGAGAGAGAGAGAGAGAGAGAGAGAGAGAGAGAGAGAGAGAGCGAGGGGACGACGGTTTCATAAATCAAAACAGGCGTCAGATTTTCGTCGTCCAGCGAGCGAAAAAGGGTGTTAAAAACGTTAAGCTCAACCATTTGTGCGGTTTGGCGTTGGAGCCGCAATCCGAACCAACCACCAGAGATCCAGCCAGCCAGCCAGAATGATCATGGTTTCAGGGCTCTGCGGTTCTGTGCCTCGGTGCTGGAAAAAGGGGACGAGATGGAGTTGCTCCAGAAATGAAATTTGAACTCTGGACGACTCTGGACTGGACCGTGGGAGGAAGAAGGAGAGCTTCGACTCCCCCCTCCCAAAAAGGATCGATCTCGATGCAGCAACAGCAGCATGCAGGTAAATCAATTCGATGCCCAGCCACAGTGAAGGTTGCAGCTTTTGACGGGCTTCCCTTTACCACCACACCCGGGGGTGGAAGCGGCCGTGGACGTCCCATTTGACGTGCCGTATCCCTCCCTTAAAAGTGCCAAAATTAGCGAACGTTGCGCAAGCACATGTTAATGCTGACGTTAATTAATCACCGTCACCACGAACCTTTCCGGCCGCACTATGGGACCCGGGAAAAGGGGGGAGCTGGCCATTATTTGTTGAATGTTGGTCGACCAGCAGTGTCCTACACTGTCGCTTATAGGGCCACTATACGATTTTTAATATTTTATCGCGATCAGAAAAAAGGAAGAATTATTTTTTTGCTTTTACGCCGAGCATTATCTTGTGTCCATAGTGATGTTACCTTCACCAAACGGATGTGGCTTCCTAGCCTAGAAAACTAGAAATGGCAGTAATTCAATACCGGGAACCATCTGTGGCCCTTCACTAGTTTGAGGTTGATCCTCACTCAAAAAACTCCCTCCCCGCGAGATGTGATTTGATGAGTTCGACGTTCTACAAAGGCTTTGCCGTAGGTTCTTAATGAAATTTTATCCTGCTGGATGTTCAAGAGAAGCGTTCTAGCCTGGATAGCGAGGATAGAGGACTTCCGGCCGTTGCTAGTTAATACAATGTAAGTTTTTTGCGATTTTGCAAGCATGATCGCGCTGTAAGCTTACGCATGGCTATGTCTAACTATGCGTTGGTTACTCGCTTTAGCTGCCAAAGGCAGCTTGCTTGTGGTGTTGTCATCATCAGGCACCAGCCAGCAGCTTGCCATCCTTTTAAACCGTAGACAGCGCAAGCGAGCACGACTGTCGATGTCCGGGGGCATGTTTCGGTCTCGGAACGGAGCATATAAATGAAACCAAAAACAAACATTCACTCGCACACACCCAGGCACTCCTGACGATGGACGCTTCTCTCGAACACGATTTAAGATTATTAGGCCCCCTAATAGATTTTTTATGAACTCATTAACCGCTGCTACGAGCTGGTGATGATGAGAGAAGGAGAGAGAAAGAGAGCGATCGAGGTGGGAGATGTTGGCTAGTCGTCAAACTTCGCCCAATGGGGCGTGAAGACTGATGCTGACGGACCCGCGAAGCCCGCTCGCGTAGGTTGGTTGATGAGTAGAGAATTTATGTCTCGCATTCGGTGCGATCCGTTTATGTGACTACCCCAAGCGCGTCAGCCCATCGCAGCTAGTGAGAAAGAGTATCCCAAGCTTCCCCCAAACCACTTTTACGGAACTTTGGTACTCGACACGACAAAACGGATCCGAAAACCAGCACGCCTCCAAGCGACCAAACGGATCGGACCGGACCACAAAAAAGCGCGACCAAAAGGAAAACAATAATAATAAAACACCAGATCACAACACAACAACCTGTGGTGTGTGTTTGGTAGATCGGGAGAGAAAGAAAGAGCGAAAGAGGGAGTGAAAGGTGCGAAGGGCGGGAAAAAAGGATTCATCTGGAGCCGATGTGATGATGGTACGGGCACGGACTTTACGCTCTCTTGGGGTTGAGGGGTTTTAATTTTATTTCTTAATTTTTAATAGTTCTCTGGCCGTTCGTCGCCGGCATTGGATGCAGGAGTGGTGTAAGATTGTCCCGCTTTGGTAGCATCGACGGTGACGCTTCCGAAGAGGCTCCGATGACGGAGCAAATGGGGCGCCTTCTGCCAGCCACACCATGGCACAGTGATGGTGATGAATCTGGATCACAAAAGCTTTGTTCTATCTGTATGTATTTTATTGATTTTATTTTCGGCCAGAATGTTCTATGCAACGCTAGGTCTTCGCAGAATTACAGACGTCAAACGTTTCATTTATCCACACAAACATTGACAGGCATTAAATTTGAAAGACATAATAGTTTTTTTCACAGCGCTTGAGCAAAACACTTCATAGAATTAGCGAGACAATGCCCAGAATGTGATCCATAAATGTGTCCAGAAACCAGAATGTGAAAATCAATACATTTGATCAGAATTCTGCAGGGAAAAGACACCGATACATATTGATTTTATTAATCAGATTTTTACTGTCGGCCAACAAACTGATTGTTGAAACTGAACTAAAAATGGAAAAGAAGGATAAATCATTATCAGTTTTGATACGAGCGTTAGTGTCGCTGTTATTGCTATAATTCGGTTACTTCTATTAGTTATTTCGCAATGATTAACCAACAGATTGTATTCGAAATTCTTCTACAGCTTTGTGTCTACGAGCTCTGTGTGCAGATGTGACTTACTTCGAGTATGATGGATAAACTGATCGTCTATGGACAGTTTAAAACTACAATGTAATTGAACTATGGCTTTGATGTAGCATCGATGCATCTAGATCCTTTTGACCACAACGCTATGCTCCTCACTGTAACGTCCAATCCACTCGATCGGTCGCTTTGCGTGCGCTGCACAGCATCTTCACAGCCTACCGCGACACGACATCCCCAGCCCCAAGAAGAAGAAGAAAAAGGAGTCATAGAAGAGCCGTAAACGAGCAAAGGTCTCACCAGTCGGTCAGTTCTCCCTCCTCATCCACAGCGCATAGAAGTTTACATGCTACACCGTTCGCTACAGGCAGCGCTATCGTTATCACCATCGGAATGAATATAAAAAAAGGCGGAAAACATCGAAAGCAACCGTCTCACCGTGGTTGCCTTGGGAGTCGTGTAACTGGATCCAGGGATGCTCCACCTTAACCTAATCACAGCACACACGCAGACGGAGGGTCGCGAGCGCGCGCGAGCATAAACAGTTGATGGAATGGTTCACCGTTGATTCACCGAAACAATCCGATGAAACGAATGATGCTGATGCCGCTGTTGGTGCTACAAAGTGTGGCAATGCTCACCCTAAACCCTCTGCCCCCTCCACTTTTCGGGGCCACTTTGGATTCAAATTAGGCCTAATTCCACTTGAACTCACTGGCCGTGGTGGTGACCGTTGTTTGTGGACATCGAGAATGACGAGATGATTTTATGGTTCTTTGCATTCGTTCCTCACCCCCCCTCGGTCAAGACGTCCGCAAGCCGCATTCACCAAATGAGACGTCGTTTGTCGTTTATCGCACGCACTACCCCCCTCGAGGATCCAAAATCTACCTCTCGATCGAGGCGTAATTCGTATCTTTTTCGCTTTATCTCGCGCGCGCAAATAATGCTGCTCCGTTCCGCCCTGCTTGCCACCAACCTTCACCAAAAACCGTTGCCAATTGGCAACGCGGTGATCTCGGTCGCTGCTGTTGGAGGTGTTGAAATTTAATTTCTTAATTATTTATTTTAAATTTATAAGAACCACACGCTGAAGCTGCGTGAACCGATCGTTCGCTGAGGCTGTGTGTGCGCGCGCGCGCGCGAGAACGCGCGAAAGCTTTCGAGCAAGGGATACCACGGACAGCCCGGGAACCTGGGGCCGTAAAAACAGGAACGAAAAGGAAGACAAATAGCTGCTCTCGCTGCGTCGTGGCCCATTGGCGAGGCTGGGGCCATTCACGGGACCTTAGACCAGAAGACAAACCAAATCAACAAATTAAGAAATAAAACAGCCATAATCAGGCCCCGTCCTTTTGGCTGAACCCGATCTTGATTCACTTTACACAGACTCGGTGGTGGTGGCGCAGTTTACTGAATGCTCAACAGCTCTTATCGCCGTTTTCTCTCGCTCTCTCTATTTCTCCGTTCCACTCGGGGCTTCTGGTTGGGTCGAGTTGGTTTGGTTTTATTTTTCACCCTTTTTGTCCATACACCGTCCCGGCGAGAGTGTTGATGCTGCTTCGATCTGACCGTCGATCCGTGCTGCTGCTGCTGCTGCTGCTGTGTGAACGTCGAAGCTAAAGCCGCGAACGATCACGGAACGAACGGACAGGGAAAGAGGAAAGGCTTTTGCGTGTGCTCTATTAGACACGAACCATCTCGATGGCGACTCTTGTCCGCGTTGGGACCACGCTAACGGCATCGGAATCACCGCAGGATCGGACAGCGAAGCGAACCCATCGCTGGCCGGCTCGTTTCGAGGCAATAATTCACTGAAAACAAATAAAGTTGCTCTAAACGTCGTCGTCGTGGTCGTGGTCGTGGTCGTCGCTGTCCATGTTGCCACGGTTCCCTCTTTCTGTCGCCACGTCGTTTGTCTCACGAGCGCGAACCAGTGGAAGGCAAACATTAGCCTGACCAGCAGCAGCACCAGGGGCAGCAGTAGTGGGCAGATTATCTAGGAGCGAGGAATGCGCTTCACACCGCACACAACACACAACACCCGCGAACGGATCGGTGCGAGGAGCTGGCAGTGGACAGTTTTCATTACATTTTTATGTTAATGCCACCTCCGACTCCGCGCTCTAACTCAATTAATTAATTCCCCGCGAGGTTCACATTCTAATCAATTAAGGCCAATAGCGGCGGCTTTCACATCGGTGTGCGTTGCTTTGGAGCCGCTTCGATACATTCCGAATGGTTTCCCTTAGGAAACTTGCTTGACTTTTATCTCTCTCGACATTATATCGAGTACCTCGCGCGACTTGAATGCCTCGGAAGCGATCGAGCGAGCGAATTGCTAATTTATAATAATGTTCCACCATATTCTCCCTCACCGATAAGAGGTGCTTGGGGCTGTCATTCCAGTGCCAGCACTCAGCCAAGGCGGCCAACTAGGATCATCAGCATCGGAACGAAACAATATCCAACAACCTTTTCCTGGTGACTGTGCGATAAAATCCAATTAATTATTCCCTTTTGATCGCCGACTGATCGATCGCCGGTTCGGTGTTGCCTCGTAAGGCTCCTTATCAAGCATCATTTCGAGCGGTGTGCGTCTGGTGTGGGGTGTGATTATTAGTTCTCGATTTATTTCGATACTTCCCCAGACTAACACCCAGTGTATCTCGCGATCATCAGTTCCGAAGATCCCCGAAGACAACTGAACCTGAGGGAAGGTAGGAAGGCGATCGATTAACAGGAGCCGCGTTCGAGATCACCGTCAACTGCTCGGCTCGAGATCAGCGCTAGCATAATTTGCCTGCCCTGCTCTGAGGCCCGATCGAGCATCATCATCATCATTCTGCTCCTCCCCATCATGATCAACGCCCCGTGTTGAAAAAAAAGGTGTTCAAATTCAATTCTGTAAACTCATCGTGCTCGTTCATCTGATTTTCCGTAATTTTCGTGATCCCCGCATCGTCACCGTCGCCAACAAGATGCAACGAATTGATGCTGTTCATGGCGATGGCGAGAAGGTGAGAAGATCCTCACTGGAAACCGCGGAACGTGGACCCCGTTCGTTGCTTAATCACGCATTGAAATCTATTGTTTCTTCTCCTATTCCTCTTCTGCGCCTCTGCTCCTGGTCGTGGTCGTTGGCTTTCTCTCCCTCGGGTTGCTGCGATTCTTCACGCGAACGCACACCCAACACAACAAAACTCGGGCGTTACCATCATCATCATTCATTCCGTTAAATAGGTAATTTTTCTAAATAAAAATTTCACACTATTTAGAACGTAAATTGGGCCCCGTTTGCCGTGGCCGTTGTTTTTTTGCCTTTTCTCTTCTCTCTCTTCTGCTTCTTCTTATTCTTGGACGCTCCATATCCTCTCGAAACAGGCAGCAGCAGAAAGTGTCGATTGAAAAGTATTAGTCATCGCGTCGTCGTCGTCGTCGTCGTCTGGGGACCGGCATCAGCGCCTGCCTGGAACGAAGCGAAGCGTGAAGCAGCGATGCTGATGATGGTTTTCGTTTACTCATTCTAGGAGCTCCTTTGGCTGGACAACTCTCAACTTCTCGATGGCAAACTGCTGCTGCTGCTGCTGCTGGTGCTGTTACTGCTAGTAAAACCTGCTTACAACTTTGTCCGGGAATGTAATTACACTAAAAATCAATACATCAGCCGCACCGAAGAGGGAGAGTGCTGGGGGAAAGACCGAGGTGATAGGCGACATGGATAAAACTTATACGCCTGGTTACGATGATTACACCTATTTAATGACCTCCTCGAGGCGCGCGCCCGCTCGCACTTTTCCTTCTTTTTCTTCT
>NC_064878.1:15187500-15195000 GCF_943734665.1 Anopheles aquasalis
TTGGAACGGAGCGACAATCAATCCGGATTCGGAGCGAGCAACAAACTTCGAATCAACCTCGAAGCGACTCCAAAAGTGCATTCAGACTCATTTCGCGCTCGTGTTCTCGTGCTGGTGGTGGCGATGGTCAGTAAGCTTTTACGGTTTTATGCTCGGCGACATATTAATTAGGCCGACGGGCAGGTTGTCTGGTGAGCTGAGGTTGAGGTACAGCATCACGAGGGGAGCAACAATGTGGACGGCAAGTTAGGATATTGGTAAACTTTTTGTGGAGTTTCAGTCGGATAGCAATAGCATCCTTTCTCTGTTCTGTTCCTAATGATTCTCGATGCGTGTTTTTCGATACTGAGACACTTTAAATAATGGTAGAGAAATTACAATCTGTTCTGTACAATAAATGCTTTCTGTTGTTAAAGATTGTATTTTGGTGGTGAATAAGTTCGAGAATTTTGTTGCAAATGCTTTATTTCCATAGTCTTTTATGTCAAATAATTGCAAACATCATCTCTGCGAAACAATCGATTGAGCAGATTACACTACTTGTGGGCCTCTTGTGCATTACTAATGGGAAATATAACGAATAAAGATATTGAAATGTCCTGGGAAATTGATCTCTCATACCCAGGAGTAACTTTTCATTAAAGATTAACTTTCCAAAGTAGTTTAAAAGTAACGAAAATAAAGAAGCGAGAAAAATGCCCAGAACTATGTATTTTTAATTTACAAATCAACAATACAAACCTAATCTCTTCTACTGGAACACCATAAGATCTTTCTAAATATGCTTCTTTGGCATAATTCTATCACGCAAAAGCAGGAATCAAATTAAACAGATAAATGAAATAATCAAATTCTGCCCAAAATATCTGCAAAAGGATATCATTCCACCGTCGTGATACTCACCATCGCACTGCACCTCTCACTGAATTGTTCGCTTGTCGCCGCACTGCTGATCCCGAATGAGCAACCCCAAAAGTAACCTCGTAAACCTCGCAGCAAGCCGGGTATTTAAACGGTTTGTTGCAGAGAGCGCGATGGAGAGCACGAGCTCTCGCCAGGAAAAAAAGGGCACAAAAATCAGTAACCGAAAACCTTTTGCTGGCCAAATAAAATACCGCGACAAGTCATTAAAGCGATACGAAACCGTCAAGCATGCAGCTCGGATTGTACGATCGGATCACGAGGGGAAATCCTCTCTGGACTGAGTACGAGTGCTGCTGGCTCGAAACGATAGCAAAGTGTTGATTATGTTGAGAACAAAGCAAAAGAAAACACCACCGGGAGGGACACAGCAACACAGTGATTTAGAAAGCCTCCGACTCTCCGCGGAGACCACTCAAACGTGTGTAAACGATTGTCATATAGTCATGGCCATTGCAGGTCGCCCACTAGGGGAGGGAAGAAAGGGGGCTGCCGAGGTTGTGCACGCCATCCACAGGCAGACGACCTCTAATGGATTAATTTGTTTTACTTAGCCCGCTTGATAGCGCACACAAGGGTAGACAGAAGGGGTGGGCGATGCTGTTACAGATAGAAGCAGCGACAGCAGTGGAAGCGACGAACCTCCGAAATGATCTTCGTTTTTACTTCGCGCGTAGCTCCGACACTTTCTGTGACACTTCCAGCGACCTTCGAGCGGCATTAATGTTGTGGGCGCTTTATAGCGTTAGGCGGAGAGAGAGAGAAGAGAGGCTAACGGCTTAACGCGTAGCAAAAGCCTAATTTTCCTTCGCCGAAGTGTAAACAGTGTGAGTGATTAACCAGGTGTTCGCCCCCCCCTCCTTAATGGTGGCAGTCATCACGAGCATCAGCAACGGTTGCGCGAAGCGTTCAGCTCGAGAACGATGACGAGCAAGCGCCAACGACAACCGCGTTGATGTCTTAATTTGAGCGTGCTAGTCCGAAGAGGTGGAATAGTGTAATAAAGCTGATGATATGTTGCTTTCAACGCCTAAATACTCGTCCTAGAACGATCCAAAAAAACAAAGAAACAAGACTAGACCCTGTGCAAGGCTAGCTAAGAATGATTTATGCAGACGCAAGCCGGCCACAGAACCACAAGGTCCATTACGAGTCCAGCCTGCATGTGACCCATATATTCCGAGTGTGCACTCGTGAACGACATGATAAGTCTGCTCTACTCGTGATGCTGCTCGCTCTTGCTTGCGCTCACAGCGAGAGAGAAAGAGAGAGTGTTGCAGATCGCGCCCGCTGGCACGCATTCCGCGGTGCACGAACCGATCGCCATGGCATGCGGATAATCGAATTAACACCTTAACCTCCGGGTGAAGGGCACTTGGAGTGAAGACGGCAGAGCGTGGACAGGATAAATTGTTTAACATTTTAATAAGATTGTTCGACAGCGAATAAATTTGAATCTGCTTTGCATGTGCAAGCGATCCAGCGATCAGCAGTCAGCAGTCAGCAGCAGCACCAGCAACAGGAGCAGAAGCAGAAATCTCAATCCACGGTACGAGCGCAAAAGGCGATGAAAATGCATTCCTACCCGGCATGCAATGGTGCAATCTTTTAACGTCTCCTGTGCACCGATTAGAGCTTGCCGCCTACCCCGTGATCTCTTTCGCCTCTTTTTTTTTTTTGGTTCGCATTTTGCGACTGTGCGATTCTGGGATCCGGGACCCATTCCGGTCCCTCATCTTGCATCGATTTGTGGCTCATTAGGTGGAGCTCTATGGGACTCTTTTTAAGAGTAAAAATCTTTTCCTTCATTTCCGTCGGTCGTTAGGAATTTTATCACAGTCAAAGGTGTGTGTGCGTTGTTGTGAATTGCGATTTTTGTCAATGTCCGTCGCGTCGTGCCATTCGCTCTCAGTCAAATCAACACCAAACCAAACCGGAACGCCAAAAGTGTCAATGCAGAAGCTTAATTGCCGTCTGCCTCAACGGGTGCGTAAGCTTCTGATCGGTTTTCGGTGGACTCGATCGCATCTGTCCTCGTTCCTCTCTCAAACCTTCCCACTCGGTCTTCTCGGGCAGCCCAATCAAAGGAAGGAAGCATTAAGGCACTGGCCAGAGGAGCCGACGGTTTTTGGTAATTGGCTCGCTTTTTATATCTCACCATCCAGACCAGACCAGAGGGCCGATCGGCTGGCTAGGATGACTGCACTCATTGGAATTCGAATTCGGTGTCCCTCCCCTAAGGGGGGAAGGGGACCTCAGCCCTGGTGGATAACAAGTTTCTTCTGCGAGCGAGCGCGCGCCAGGCAACCATTTTTCAGGCGACTTTTAACGACTAAATAAAAAACACATCTCACGAGTCGATTCTGCTTGGCGTCCCCCATCACCCCGCAAACCCCATATGCGCGGGAGATGATTAAAAGAAATAAAATCAGAAATTAATTCAACGTCTTGATCACACGATCGGAGAATTTGTTAGTTTCATGTTTTCCCCAAAAATGTGTTTCGGTTGCCTCGAGGGATTCGAGGGAAGTCGATCACTCTGTCGTGGGGAGGCATGGAAAACACGTTGCCTAGCAACGGGCACTTCTGTTTCGCGAGGTTTCTACTCTCTTAGAAGCAGTATCCTTGTTTTCTGGTGATCCACAATTGGACAGTAGTGCCTAATTACTCTCAGTAGAAAATAAAGGATCTTAGGAAATGCTCTTTAAAACGATGACTGCACTCGACATCATCTTGCTATTAACCTTACCCTGTCAACAATGACTAGGGACTTAAATTTGAAGGTTTTACAATTTATGAGTTAATTTTTTTAAAAAATTTACTTTTAAAATATGACCGAAGATATGGTCTGAAAGTGTGCACTTGCTTTAAAACTTATTTTATTATTGATCTAAAGTGAATTTATTGAAAATTAAAATGCTCCATAAGGAAATTGCTCAACCTCAATATTAAATCCTTAAAATAGATTATTCACAATATTCTAAAATACGTCCTGAGAAGTGAAACAGTCAATAATCTGCAATATTTACGGAATTTTCGGGTTTTCGGCAAGAATGGGTTCAAATTTGAACTGTTTTTTTTTCTAAAAAAAAACTACATATTATCATTCAGATCGATAACCTTTCATTCAGGTCCTTTTCGAAATAAAGCCTAGAAGTTCCTGTTCGTGAAGCCTGTGGAGTTTTTCATGAGGTTATCTATGTTACCATAGCTAAAGGAAATCAAATTATTCATTTTCGTTCAATTGAAGTACAATCAATCCCTCTCAGTACATTGTCTAGCAGCTGCTTAAAGTATAAAGCTGCCCCAGTCACCTAGCGCGACCCTGTCAAGGACAATTTTTGTGTTTTATGACTGAACATAAACAAAAGTTTAATCAAATAGGCAAAACAAGACAGGACAAGTGTGGGTCTAGGCCCTAGTGTGTGGATTGCCTGGGACCAGAGACCCACAATCCATTCGTTAATATGTCACCACCGCAACCCGGGGCCCACGGGCATGATCATAAATTTCCGATTTACCTCTGTGTCTATGCCGGACACCGCTTGGCTCTGTCGCTTGGCATGTGTAGGCACGCCAGTCCTATCCCTGACGTGGGGTTTTTGGTCCGAGCTACCAAAACCCCGTCATGCCCCATTAGAAGTCACTTCCAAGTGATCGCTTAATAGATTCCGAACGACGAACAAGCGAGGAACCCTAGAACTTGAAGCAGCGCTCGCGCCTGTGACTGTGAGCGGTCATCACTGTGAACTCGCGGCTGAACGACGAAAAATGTCGTTCCCGCATAAGCATAAACATAAAATCGCTGCCCTGATTGAGAGATTTATCCGAAAATGTTCCACCGCCTTCCTCTCCAAGCGACATCGCTGTCGATGCAAAGGAACGGCAAACGGTCCTCGTCGTCGTCGTTTATAACACCACTAAAAGACACGCCGCGGCCACGGCCACAGGTTGCTAGCAGAGGCCTTCTCCACCAGCCCCTTTGCACACTCTTCGGGGACTATACTATTTAATTCAAAATTTATTAACAAATTAGGTGCTCTTTCCGCCTCGTTCGCCTCAACAACATAATCGGGGCAGGTTTCCATTTTATCGCTTTTGTCTCTATTGACGACTGAGACTGCCAACCGGCCAGCCCGCGCGCTGGAAGCTGTTTGCCGCGGGATCGGGATTGGAATCGGAATCGAATTCCCCGGTCGCCACTTTTCTGATCGGAATCGCGCGCGCGGAGCGATAATGCACCGGATAGTGCGGACAAGTCGGCGGTGGTTTTCGGAACATTATGGCGTGGAAGGAAGGAATTTAAATAAATTAGAATAATCGACCAGGTAAGGTGCGCGCGAGAGCGGCTTAGGAGGCGTGCGAGGTGCTCCGCTCTCTTTTTTTTTACGATCCATTCTGCACACTAATAAGGCCCCTGAGGTTGGCCGGCAGGAAGGCAGACCGGCACAGTGTAGCGCGGTGCGTTGTTTTTGCCCACACCCCCCCGCCCTCCCGGGGCGGGGGGGACATAAAATGCTCCGAAAACCCTTGAAACGTTTTATGTTTCATTCATGGCGTTTTACGATCGAACTCTGTTTCTATCGATCGCGAGCACCACTTCAAAAGCTAGCTCAGCTCATTTCCTCCTCGCTGTGCATCTGTCTAGGGTGCTCCCCAAATCCGTTTAACAACCAATAGCCCAAGAACAATGATAGAAATGTATTAGCATTATTGGTGATCGCGATCTGCGCAGATCGCGCCGAAAAGGAAGACCCGCAAGCTGTTAATTGGATTTTGTATAGAAGAAAAAAAAACCATTCGTGAAGTAAAGCACCGATCAAGCGAACCTGACCACAACGAACGATCGATCGATCGATCGATCGCTAGCCTGTCCATCTCGTTCCTCTCGTCAACTGGCGTCGGACACATAGATAATCGATTTTCCTCAGCGCTGCGCACCAACGGCGCTGGGGGTTAATTTAATTTCCATCCTCCATTAAACGCACCTCAATTGGTCGCAGTCCACGGCAGTCCGGTCTCAACTTTAAGCCACAAATTGAATTCATCTTCGTGGCGTCAGCGACGTCGTGAGAAAGAAATCAATCCACGCGCACTCGAGCACGAGTTCAAGCGGACTCTCACAACAACAAAAAAAAAACCAGAATCTGATCCACTCAATATCCCTTCTTCTCCATTGCTTCATCCTCCCCGTGATGCTGCTGCTGCTGCTCGAAAACAATATCTATGTATCGCGAATGAGCGAACTGGCATACATATAGTGGGCATGATGAAGGGACACAGCAGAAAAGTAAGGGACTGAGGTGAGCGCGATCGATCCCGAGCGCAATTGAAAGCCGCGCATCAACGCGACCGGACCGGTAATTCCGGGCAACGAGGCGTACTAATTAAAAAAAGAAAAGAGGTGTAAGAACAGAAAACTAAATGGTTTCGGTGCACGTTTCGCTACGGCTCGTTGTCGTTTCGTCTCATCGCGGGCGCGCGCGCGCGCACACCCATCGGTGCAATGGTTCCATATAGGACCTCCACGGTCCCTGGTCACGTCAGATTTATGTGACAGTCCAGTGTCTCCACGGAGAGTGCTGCCCCTAGAGAAGCGCCACATAGGGCGTTGGTGTGGCAAGGGCGTGAAAAGACGTTCCATGATTCGACATCGTTGGACCTTCATGGGAAACTTCGCCGGGAGGCGATGATGAGGATGATCAATATCAATTAGTGGGGCCACTACTAGTAGGTGAGCAGGCAGGCAGGCGCGCTATGCTATTTCCCCCCAAATACCGAAAGCAATCGAAGATGGCGATCAAAACAGGCTCCCATTTTTCAGGCCTAATCAAGCGTGCGTTGTGCCTAACGTTAAGCCTGTCATCGCAGTAACCTGTGGGCCACATTTAGACGGACCTGGAGAGCTTGCTGTTGGTGTTGTACTGTTGATTGATCTGTTTGGAAGATGGGATGCGACTGTCCTCCAACAACAGGTAAGGGTGTGTGCGAGTGGTTAGAGGCGCTGGAAACTGGTTCTGGATCATTATTCTAATTTATCACTAGAAAGTCTCTCAAGTAACTCAATTTGATGCCAGATGCTCGATCGTTTCAGCAGCAAACAGCAAAGAAGCACCTCGCGAGAAGCCAAATAGAGGCCGGGCCACAAGTTAGCAGCGAATAACAGAAAGCAATTAGCGTTTGGATTGTTAATTTGCTCCCTGAAGAAAAGGACTGGTAAGTACTTTGTTTCTCTCTTGGCATCGCGCGAACGTAATGCTCAATTCGATTGAATAATGAGGCCTCTCTACGATTTACCGATTTACCATTTACCAGCTCTTGCGGGTTACCGTTTTTGGGATCTCCTTACCGGAGACCGGATAATCGGCCACTTTAGCGGCCACTCCGGCCACAGGGGTGTCCAGTTTTATTTGGAAACAAAAAGGAGGCAAATAATGCGCCACCATCACTTATCCGTGCTACTTTGGTCCCCCGCCAGTGGCCGGTGGATGAAGTGGAATCACTTCATTTAGGAAGGCCCCGAAGTGGACATAAATTGTTTGTTCAAACCTCTGGGTGCGAAACATGCTGTCCGAGTGG
>NC_064878.1:15197500-15200000 GCF_943734665.1 Anopheles aquasalis
GATTTGCAGCGAAGATGCTGCTTGATCGATGCACCTGTCATTGTGAAGACTCCATCCGTGCCCATGGGCTTACCTTTTCCTACGGAACAGGATTCGCGATCGTATCAATCGAGTCCAACATACTCGCGACAGATGAAGACCCTCTTAGCGCACAATAAACATTCATTTTAATGTGCTTCAATATACTTGAACCTACAATTAATTCCACCTTGAAACAATTCACCCTTTCCACTATAGTGATTGCGGGATCTACACCCGGGAAATGCGCCCTCTGCACAAAAATGGCCCGACAGGCACGAAGGAGTAAACTTCGATAATCCAATTAATAAAGCTGGAATCTTTATGCCACCGCCGCAGTACCTTTTACTGTGCTAGTGAGGTGCCAAAAACGATAACGACCAAGGCGGCCAAAGTCTCCTCTTGATAATGGTCCCGGAATCGCTTCGATTGCGTGAAGAAGCGACTCTCATCCACTAATTAATGGACTAATATTTAACGCTTTGCGTACCGAAAGGTCGACTTGGGGTTTTGTTTCGGTGCAGAAATAATTTTCCCGCTCACCGTATGGACTACGGACTTTGGCTGGCCGCGTTTGCCAGCATAAATACCCACACCTTACCTTGCACCGCCGCCACCACCACCACCTAGTGCTGGCGCGCAGATCAAAGCGTGTGATTCTGTTTTGATCACCTTTTCACACCTTAAGCACCCGCTACTTAGCGCTTCGTAGCGCTGGGTGCCGCAGCAAACCGGTGGAGTGCTACCGGCCAGAAGCACCAACGATCCTGGTTGTTGGCCGCACAGAGCACAGAGCACGATCAGCGAGCTTTCCTTCCTCGTGCGACAGATGATGGCGTTTGTCACCTCGTTTCGGACACGGTCTAATTGAGGTCATAAATTGACCGAAATTACGAGCACTTAAGCGACCAGCGATATCCGAAATGACGGCCCTGGAAGGAGCTGTGTTGTGTTTGGTGTTTGTCCGTGGTGGCGGGGTGTGTCGGCGACGCTGATTGCGCGACTGCTTGCTGCGCCGCGGGGCGATCGAACGCAATCCGAACCGCACCGCAATAAGCCACCAAATTAGAGGAACGGAACCGAACGGAACGATCAGTGTGTTGCTGCTGCTGCTGCTGCTGCTGCTGTGATGGTGTTGATAACGATTGGTGACGACACGACATTCGAGGGAAGAAAGGAGAGAAATAAGCGGCCACCAAATGGGCGTTATGGGTGAAATCCCTGATTTCATGGCTTCATCACGCCGAATGCACTTAACCCCGATCGTTGATCGGCATTTTGTACGAGAGTTACAAATGTGATACAATTTTTGGGGGGAAGCATTTTGTAGCTCGAAATTCCGATGAGATTGCTCCATTTCGAATGGCGCCCATATCATGCCGCGAATACCAATCTCCAGTCAAATTCCCGAACCCCCCCCTTTTTTTTCTTTCCTTGGCTCTCTCTGAAAGGCCCAAAATAAGGACAAACACCACAGGACACATGATGTACACTTTTAACGCTCCGCGACTTCTTCGCGTTCATATTATTTCAAAATGTTCAAAATAAATTGCCATTCGCGTTATTCTTAGATGCAGATCCATTATCTATAGTAGAAACTATACGTTCATAAATTAGCACGTGCCTTAACACAGAGCGCGCCTCTGAATCTACTCTACCCCGCTACAGCTGCTACAGTTTTTTTTCTAAACTAAACTAAAAACGATCTTGTACGAGGATTGTGTATGTTTGTTTTGCACCATCTGGATAAAGGAGAAAAAGGGAGGAAGGATTACATACAGTAGTCGCCTACGGTCGCCGAAGCACATAAGGAATTCGAATTGATTTAAATTATCTTTTTTTTTCTCTAATCGGTCACTGGCGTGCGCGCACGAAACCGGTCCTTATTTACAGTCATTGCTATTCCATCTTGTTTTGCCTAAAGAAAAGGTTTCGCGTTTTTGTAGGCGAGTGACTCGCAAGATGGAGCGCGTACTCGATCACATTCCACATTACATATCGGGTGCTAAAACAGTTGCTCTTATCTAACGCTGTGTCTGGCGCTACGCACTAGGGAGGTGCTGTTGGTGAAGGTTTCTCTCGCTCTCGGTCGCTCTCACTATGACTCAACAAGATCGTGCAGATTGAAGATCGTGTTAAAAGGAGTGGGACATTTTCTATTTGGTAGATAAGTTAGCTCTCTCTCTCTCTGTCTTTCTCTCCATCTATCTAACTCCTATTTACATGCTCCTCGTAATCGTACTGCCGACTTAAGTGGGAACGGGCTAGTGATCCTTGAATTCAATCCAGTGTCAATTGATCGTCACCGAAGAAGGAAGGGCGCTAGTGACGTACAGAAACGAAATTGATTACCGTCCGTTTGCTGTTGTGTCGCTCGTCTCGCCATTCGTCATTCGTCGACAACTCGTCGGTTGACGAACACAGACACACGAAGTCACACACTGAAGTCACTCACTGGGACGTTTAAGGGGGGGGGGGGGGG
>NC_064878.1:15205000-15215000 GCF_943734665.1 Anopheles aquasalis
GATCGGTTACCTGTGGGAAGATGATTTGCGCGATTGTTGCGCGAGACCATTGGGGCACTAGCTAGGGAATCCTCGCGATACGATCGATCTCGCTCTAGGATCGTTTAGCAATGGATCCGCGTAACATATCCCAACCGTTGTTGTTGTACGCCTCGAGATCCTCTATCTCTACGGCTACGTTTCACCGTTCCACGCCAGCTATTCAGACGATAGCGCAGCCGCAGTAGTTGCTGCTGAGTCATGGTTGGCTCTTATCGATCAATAATGGGAGTTACCGATCAACCGAAGGGTAGTTGTTCATAGTCACCACCTTCCTCAGCAGCAGCAGCAGCAGCAGCAGCACCAGGATTCACAAACAGAGACAGAGGAGAAGGAGAAGAATGGGAAAAGGGGAAAGGAAAACATAGTAGCCACAAAACGCTCAACGTGGCGCGCGATCGTGCCACGATCGTGAGCCCACTTCTCACCACCAAAAAGAAAAAGGCAGCAACTCACAACAGACGCTCAGGAAGCCGATGAGCGCGATGTGGATGAGCAATTGACGCCTCCAGCCCGCGGCATCGAGCTTCACCCTCGGGCTCGGTGAAAGATATTCGATGAATATTTCGGAACACCTTCCACCCCTCATCAACCCCCTTTCAATGATGATCAGGGGTCCAACATTTAACCATCAATCATCGGCTCCATCCAGACACTGAGAGAGAGAGAGAGAGAGAGAGAGAGAGAAAGAGCCGCCACGTCTCGTGTGGGGGCTGCTGCGAACTTCTGTGTTCCAGCCAACGGTCCGCATCCGATCCGGATCCGATGCTTGAGCGATCGCGTAATAATAGTTTTGATCGCTTTTGAGGTGGAAGTATTATCATCAAAATATTGTTATTGTTGTGTTATTGATTAAGTTTTCTCCTTTGCCCATTTTTTTTTCTGCTGCGCCTTGCCTTTCCTTCGACGAGGCCGGCGCACACGATCCGTTCACGATCCACGATTCCCACCTCCCGTGTCCGCGCAATTTGATGGTCCCACCCTTTACACCCTCGGGTCTTGGATGGAATGGCCACCCCACAAACACAGTTCGATCGGTCTTGTGGACCCTCGCTCCCTCAGAAACCGTTTAGCTCGAAAAAGTGTAATTAATCCATTCCAAATAATCATCTCCTGCAGCTTCGAGGAGCACGGGAAAGGCGCTTCGGGTAGAATCATAGCGATCCAGTCGCGAGACGGAGGGGGGGGGGGGGCTATGTTTGAACAGCAGTCTGCGCGTCCGCGATCCAAATCCGTGGCTGCGGCCTCGCTCTCGCCTCTCTTTGACCGACAAACGCGCACCACAATGGTGACGGTGATGCGCGGAGATGTTGTTGAGCTGGCTGGCTAGCTGGCTGGCTGACAGCTGAATTTCACCGGTTTTATCGTGTTTCGTTTGCATTTTTCAAATCGCTCCGTCGGCGTCGTCGGCGTCGTCGTGGTCGCGGCTTCTGTGAGATGAGAGTGAGATGAGCTTTCATCCCTTCATTCCGCCTCATTTTCGATTATAGACGCACCTTCGCCTTCGCGCTGAGAGCTTCAGCGGCACGAACACGCGGCAAGGAATCGGATAATTACGGTTGAACAGGGACAAAACGATGATGCGGATGATGACGGGACACACCAAAAGGAACAGCAGCAGCAGCAGCGGCAGCCAGGAGTAAGCTTGTTTGCTTGCTTGCTTGTGCGGTGTTGTGGTAATTTCCGTTTAGAAGTATCACAATTTGCACGTCATCCATTTGGAGAAGATGGGAGACGACCCCCTCGGTGACCTGACAGCCATTTGTGTAAGCGCACACGCGGCATGCGTGCCTTGGTATGCCCATTTACGAGGCAAATTAACATCCACAACGTGGTGGCCATGGTGCGCGAAATGGAAAGCAACTTTCTCGCGTGGCCGCACCCTAGCAAGGAATGGCTACGAACGGATGCACGCATGAGCAGAGGCACGCACGTTCCACGGCAAAGTGTAATAAAGTCATTTGTTAATTAATTTATTTACCATCCCCCCCTCCCGGGAGGGGGTGCATATTTGCTGGCTGTTTGATCCCCTCGTGCCCGCGGGGAATGCTGCCCCGGGAATGACCAAACAGGCGCTCAACATTGCTCAGTGTTGTTGTTGTCGCGATCGCGAGAGAACAGGTAACGCTGGGTTATGGTTTTGAAAGTTAATCAATTTTCAGACGCTGGCTGGCTCGAGGACATCCGTAGCCGTGATCGAGTTTGAGATCGAGAGCGAGATCGAGGGCCAAGTTGTCCGACAACCACGTTAACTACATTCCGCGTGCGTGCTCTAGTAGTAGTAGTGGATCGCGATTCGTAATTAATTCAGTGCTTTATTAAACATTTTATTGGAAACGAGTGGTCGTAAAAATTGAAACTTTTACGATCTCGCTCGTGATCGCTTTTCGCTCGGTCTGTGGTATGGTTCTCCCTCCTGGCCTTGGCATTCGAGCAGCGCCGAGCACGCGAGCTCTAGCTCTTGCTGTGTGTATTGTAATCGATTGTCCCGGGTCTACACAACGTTCCAAGTGTGTTCCTGGATGGAAATGGATCTCTGGAACGGACGCACTTCCCAATTCCCAACCGTATTCCTAATTTCATTTCCCGTGAAACAATGGAACCATGGTCAGCGAGCCGAGAGGAGGCAGGATTAGCTTTTAACAACTTCTAACCGTCGATGATCACACTTGCCCAACCGCCCCGGGTCCGAAAATTCGAAGCAGTGATGCCCACGGAAGTGGAATAGGCGATACTCGAAACGGTTTTACGACCTCGTCCCGATGGAATAGAAATATTATCATTCCTGCTCCACATGCTGGCCCCGATCCGAGGGCGGGAGGGGGCCCCATTTGACACTCGATCTCGTTTTACGACCACTAAACTCCATTATTGGGACCCATGCGATGTGATTCCATAAAAAGGAAGCCCGCGCCATTTTTAATACGCGCCCAAAATCGAATCACCGTTCGGTTGAAGTGCCTTTGAGAGGAGGATGCATAAAGAGAGAGTGACACGCACATACACGGTGGTTCCTTAATTCCATTAGAAAACGTTTGTGATGTCCAATGTAAAGCGCTCGCCATTTTCTACTTTCCAGAATGTTCCCAGCTACCTACGGAATGGATTGTCTAGTACCAAATTAATTGACCTGCTCGCGGTGCGAATCTCACGTTCACGATCGTCTACCGTTCCGCTGCACCGGTGGACACCATTTTCCAATCCCTCTAGACCAGCCAGGTCTAGACAACAACACCATACTGTCGTTTGTCGGCAAGGATTTTGCTTCGCGAAAATAGCGAAGCTATAAATCAGCTCCTTCCAGCATCAGCGGGCTACTCCAGCAGTTCGCGTCGGCTCCAGATACTCGTTCTCTCTCTCTCTTTCTGTTTTAATCTCTGTCTCTCCCTCTGTTCGTGGCGACCCGTAAATCGATAAGATCTTTATAGCAACGGAATCGATCGTTCTGCCTAGACCGACCAACGGACGGACGGACGGACCGACGGACCAACAGCGTTTGGTCTGTGTTTCTCGAGCAGGATCTCTGGTTCCGAACTGACCTGCAACTGGCTGGCATGTACGATGGCGAAACGATCGATCGATCGATTGAACCCGCATCGGTTCACCACACGGATCCCGTCCCGATTTCCCAGGCCATCAGGATCGTTAGCTGCGCCCAACAACAACGTTCCACCAAGTGGACAAAAGGCTGTGGGATGGCATCGTCAGCAAAGTCCACACTAATTAGAGAGCGCCAAGCGAGGAGAGCGACCGGTATCGCAGTCGCAGTCGCGGTTCTCATTATGAATATTGTCACCTCGCAGGCGCGCGCCCGCTCGCGCGGCAATCGCCTTTCACCGCCATTTTCACCGATTCACGGCGACGGTGGATTGATAGAGGTACTTTAGCATTTTAATGGTAGCACTCTAGCCCGCGATCACGATCACGTTGACCTCTCGGTCCGGCGGCACCAGCTTCCTCAGCAGCAACAGCAACACCGATACCGAAGCGGGGGGGGGGGGGGGCTTCCGAAGTAGATTGATGTCCAGGAATTTCCCCGGTTTTTTTTTATTTCGGTTGATTTTACCCTCACCAAAAAGGCTATTTGGCTAACTCACGTCGGGGTAGCGTTGGTCCCGCTGGCTGGCTCGTTAACTAGTTAATGATATTAGCGTTTTATTGGGGTGAACCGGCTACGGTCTCTGGGGCTGTCGCTAGAGTTTCAGACCGACCGAACAGGTTTAAGGGGGGGGGGGGGGGGGGGGGGCGGACCGGACCCCGCTTGTTTTTGGGGGGCTATGGATTACACAGATTCCACGTCGGTTTGCAACGAACGCCGTACGTAATGTACACTCAGCCCATTCCTCCTTTGACTGCACATGAACAAATGGCTGATGCCTTAAGCAAGTGAGTAGCGATGACAGCGATCAGAAGCGGCAGCAGCAACAGCGACAGCAGTTTGATTTATATCATCTTACAAAATGTCTCTATCACGGCGATCGTATCCCACCCACACTCTCTCCAAACCTTCCAGCGAGAGGCAAAAGCGTGAAGAAACCCGGGGGGGGGGGGACACGCGGGCACCTTTTGAGGGAGCTTTTCGGTGTCTCTAATTGATATTGCCTGTAGCCGGCGCTCATTAATGTCGCGCGAGAAGTTTAAATTTAAATCAAATCTCGCCCACCACGCGAACCAAATGCGGGGCGCAATCGCCAACACCGCAGATCGCGCAGCAAGTACGCGAGCGCACACTCAGCGAGCGCGTAGGCATCCGCCCGACAGACAGACAGAAAGTTGTCCATATTAACGCTACCGTCGCCCCGGATGGATGGAAGCACTTTGCTGTTGCGCCGTGGCAGTAGCTGCACAAAATCACCATAACTGTTCGCTGTCGGTCGGCACGTAACGATTACTGGCTGAGGCAGCAGGTGGAGAAGGAGGCCGGTCGATGGCGGTGTTGTGTGCTGCGTCCTGCTGACAACGCGTCCAAACCACTCAAAACACACTCCATCTCGCCACGCCACCCAGCATTGCCCAGCGTGATATCGATTAAATCATGCGCAATTACGCCCGAGATCATGACCTCTCTCTCTCTCTTTCTCAGCCTCTCTGTCCCTCTGTCTCTTTGTCGGTTTGATGGAAGATTACAAGAAGTAGCAGTGCCTTTGCGTGATATTAATTGGAGCTCTCCACCGGTGGACCGCCTAGTTCCCTCGGTGGTTTCTATGAAACAATCATAATTTTCGGGGGCCTTTAACTCTATCTTTAAGGTCAACATCGCGAAGCGTCGGACTCGCATTCTCGCCCACCGGTATAATTGCTTTCGTGCAGGGATTTTAATTCCAAGATTAGCTCCCAAATTGGACTCCCTCAGAGTTGCGCGCACGAGATGATCAAGCGGTGGCGGTGATTTCTGGCGAGGGTCTTTCGTCACGTCTCGAAAGTGTGCGTATTGTAGACCAGAGAGGCCAGAGGATTCCAGATAATAAAATTAAAAAGGCATCTACGGCTGGGCCCCCTTCCAGTTTCCCTCACTGCACGACGGGAGTCCTTTGTCGGAAGGCACACTTCCGAATCGGTTCGGTATTCAATTATGACACCACCGCGGGGGGGGGGGCCACCTACCTGGTACCTGGCTCTTTAACTACCACCGCCACCACGAGAGCAAGAGATCTGTGCGAGCGAGCTGGAACTGAAGTGGAAGCAATTCAATTACTCCGCCAGGGGTGAAGAGTGCGCGCACGTCACAGCGGGTGGGTCCTTGTACTTGAAGCTGACCACAAGATGCGCGAGATGCGAGATGAGATCAGCGCGCATCGAATGTGGCGGCGGCAGTCGTAGAAACTCCAGCAAGTTGAGTAATGATCGCACACCCTGGGTAGCGGGCAAATCAGGGCCCGGTGTCCTGCCGTCCCGTGGTCCCGTGGTCCCGTTTGTCTGTCGATATTATGACAATGATTGATATCGATTACCGTAAATGCGCGGCCGATGCCGGCGTCGCCACATCCGATAACGCGATCAGACCACAATCGTTGCGGACGTTGGGAGGCGAAAGCAATGAAACGATTGATGTGTTTGGTAATTATTGCCTCCAGCTTGAGTTCCACATTGGGGCGAGACTCAAAAAGGTGGACCCACCGTTCGGTGTCGCAACCAACCTAATCATCATCATCATCATCATCATCATGACAAATCAAGGTCATTATTCAAAGTGCGTACGCGCACCAATCACTCATCCTTCTCACCATAACTCATCCCCCAGACTTTGCTCTAAATAACTTAACTCCTGCGGCTTAACACCACCACGAGGTTCCTTCAAAGGAGCGCCCCATATGACCCCTCGAATAAAAAAAATACAACCCGCGTGCGTCACGTCCTGAGACATAAATCACCGAGCGAAACAACCGAGCAAGTGCCGCCGCTTCCGAAGAAGCGGCATCCTGCGCGCACACCTCCACATCGGCTACCAGAAATCAGGCCCGGAAGGGCCATCTTCCGACACCGGTATCGATTGATGCGCCGCCGCCGCCGCCATCGCCCTGCCAGGCGTCAATCTGGAGTAATTTTCAAAGAAGAAACTGGAAGCCACCGCTCACAATCGATTTTCCATCGGTGACGGCGCGGTGTGATGTGGTGGTTGCCAATTTTCCAGCAAGAAATATGGCACCCTGCGGGGCGCGGGATTCGCGCGATACGCGATAAATGTGTGGCCGGTGCCGGGTGCCTGGGAAAATGCTGCCAGAAGTCGACCAGACCAGTCGGTTTTCTGTTTGTGCGCGCCGTTGGTTTGGAGGTTTTTATTTTATGTTCTTTATCTCGCATTGTGTATGTCGCCCCCGGCCACACAGACCAGACCGGTGTGGTGCGGTGCGGTGCTGATGACGCGATTACGCGCCGCACCTTGGAAAATGGATATCGGTTCGTCGGTTGCTTCCAGATCCGTGGGATTGCAATGGAGTTTATTCCCAGCAGCAGCAGCAGCAGCAGCAGCATCGGGGGCATCAGAGGCAGTAGCTCGGATCTTTTGGATCTGCAAACCCTGGAGGGAAGTGCTCGCTTAGCCCTGCATGTGGCTTAGCCCCGGATGGCGGCGTACACCTTGCGAGCGTTGCGCTAATGCATGTGCAAAATTGTGACAAATGTGAGAATTAAACCTCATTACAATAAATGACCTGTTTAGACATTGGCTGACGGAGCCGTGCCACCTCGAGAACGTGAGCCCTGTGCCCTCCACACACTCTTCTCTCTCTCTCTCTCGTGGTCATGTGTGTGTTGGAGCGGAAATCCGTTTCGGTTGACGACGACAAACCGGCAACCGCACCATCTACGCGGTGTGGCAGTTGTTTGCAAAAACGTGACCACCGGTATGATGCGGGGGTTCACTCGGATGACAAATAAGCGCCAATATTAGGGGCGTCAGATTAGGCGACGGTTAACGGGGCCAAGTGTGTTCCTCACTGTGCATTGCTTGCTTGCCAGACTTGCGGGAGGAAGACTTATCGAGGGAAGCCTTAAGTGTTCTCAATGGTTACCAGCATTGTAATCGATGAAGGCACATATTAATGTGATGAACGTGTGAAGGTACGTTCTGCGTGCGTTCGCTTCCCTTTCGCCTCCAGGACGACGGATGCATGTCGCCAGAGAGTGGTGGAGAGGGAGGGGGTGGGGGAACATGTTTCACGCAATCGACACGCAGCGTCGATTGGCGTCACGCTCGGTCACCTCGGTCATTGGAACGCTTAACCTAGAGCGCTAGTACGTTTTAAGCGTCCGCAAGCCCTACCCAGAGATCTCTTGGGCGCCCAAGAACGTTCTCACACCAAAGGGACCGGGATCGGAGATAAAGCGAAGACGTGAAGATAATCCCGCCGGAGCGTTGATCCCACAAAACCACCACTTCCATGGGTTCTTTAGTGAGTGGAACGGTGCATTGGCCTTTGGTGCTGTCGGCGTGTCGATGATTAGCTACAAGTTTTGCCAGTATTCGCTACATTCACAAGACAGTATTTATGTGGCGCCTGACTCTTTAATGATGCCAGACTTCCTTCCAGCACTCAGCGAGTGACTCCCATGTCCCGGCACATTGTCTAGACTTCGGAGCAACACTGCTTGTTGTACTTTGTCCAGTGTAGCTACTTAGCTGCGAGAGAAAGTATTGGATTGGAGCTCTGTCTGTCTGTCTCTGTGTCAGTGTGTACTGGTTTCGGTAGGCAAACAGTAATCGATCAGCAGGAGTAGAAGGTAATGATCCACTTGACCAGGTTACCGGGAACTAGAAGAATAACAAAAAGGTGCACGATTAAACGATATCGCTTCTTGCACTCAGCACGGTGGAACGGTTGGCCGTAAGGCGTGATACGCCCCAAAAAGTGATCACAAATCACTCTCACGCTGTTGTTGATTGACTGGATGGACTGGCAAGTTTGATCCAGCTTTTTGGATACGAACTTCAGCTCAAGTGGCTCGAACACTCCGAAAAAAGTGACCACCAGCGGGAGCACCGTCGGTAGGACGGTTCGGTGTTTGTTTAACGTCGCCTTCCACGACGACGACGACGACGACGAAGACTCGATGTCCCACCCGATGACTGTTTATACAGCCGGGGGCCTCCGGTGCGAGCAGTCGAGAGCAATGTGCCACCATCACCACCACCACCACCACCGACAGATTGTTATTAGATGGAACGTAACAAACCTCATCGTCAGGATGCTGCTACTTTGCACCACTCTCAGTCTCTCGGTCCGGCTCGGAGCTCAAGCGCGAACGTGCGTAAGCAATGGACACGATGGATATGCACTGGATTCCGACTCAAGTGGGCAGCAGCAGCTCACTCGAGCGGACACATGAGTGCCTCAGGTCAATTGCGCGCTTCTTAAGGAGGTATTTACTCAGCATTAAAACCGATCCCCCTTTCAACAAACCATGGATACACAGTAGGTGGATCGCGGTGGTGCGATGTGCGATGATAGTGCGAGCTTCTCCTCCTCTTCTTCGCTTCTCACCGCGTGGCATGTCCTGCAGTCCGTTCGGACTTGGGGTTTTATTATTATTTTTCGGAGCCATGACCATAGGCGAACCACTTCAAGCTCGGCTTCCCGAGCCCAAGGTGTCCGGCGCGGATTAGCGAGATGAATGTTGAACGGAAATAATAAATTAATGGTCCAACAGGCTGCTGTAGCGGCGCCATCGTTCTCGAAGCTCTCCCTGACGTTCCGCACTCTCTTCACACGATATACCAACGGACGTGAATCTGATGATGGCACAATGTTGAGCATGGTTTCACAGGATAAGATTAAGCATTCGATGTTGTACCACCTTGCAGCCCCTGCGAAAGGTGTTGGTTGCGTTCGGTCATGCTAATCAGGGCTCAGGCCTCTGGTCAGTCTCCCGCTCTCTCTCTCTCTCTATCCGCTCTCCGTCTCTCTGACCTATTTGGTTCGACGATGAATGTCTTATGACCGTGCGTTGTCCCTCCGGTCGACGGCAGGCGTCGTGTCGCGAGTATAATTTATGATTGCCGAGCGTAATCAGGCCCCGCAGGTCACTCTCATAAAAATAGCTCGCTCCAATGTCCATGTATCATCATCATCTTCATCACCACCAACAGCACCTGGACCTGGGTGTTGTGCCGTTCTACCCACTGCCACGCTGCAATTCGCACAGAAAAACGCGTAATTATCTTGCGGTGTTAACTTGGTTCTACATTGTACGTTACAGATCTTGTGATCTTCAGAATCGCGCTTCTCTTAATTCGCGATGGTGAGCTTATGTTTGTCTTAAGGGGGGCTAATGTTAATTCGGGCCCAAAAAAGCCCCATATTTGTTGATTTTTTGTAATGAAACCATTCAGCTTAATTTTACCAAATGATTGTCATAGTAAACTACAATTTTTAAAGAATATTTGGTCCTATTTTGGAGAAGATTTATTAACAACTTCATCTATGGCATCAAATTTAGCCACAAACCGGGTTCATCGCTTAAG
>NC_064878.1:15220000-15225000 GCF_943734665.1 Anopheles aquasalis
CATTAAGGTTATTGTGGGGGTCCCTTCTGTTTTTTTTTTTTGAGGGACAACAAATTCCATCGCGCGATGAACACGAAACAAAAAACTATTTAATCACTGACCGCTGCTCGGGACGTGGGGTCGGTTCCGCGGTTTTCTGCGATGGAATGTCCCACTCCAATCTTTCGAGTCCTAGGATCTCGAAAATCAACTCGAGGTGCATCAAACCACACCGTTTCGCCTCCTTCAATTGCTCCTCGATCGAGTACCGTTTTTTACAAAAGCCACAACCGCACATTAGCATCGCGATCTAATTTTCTTCCCAGACCCGTGGCCCCAAATTGATGGATTGAATGAAGGAGGTCACCGGGGTGGTCCCGGACATCCACAGAGCGCCGACAAACGTGGCATCCGTACCGAGTGACCGATCGACCGGCGAATGTCCGAATTACATATCAGTTATCACGTGCACAGCAAAAGGGGCCAATGAATATTTATTAGAGAAGCTGTCAGCAGCCCCGAGAGATCGGATGTCACCCGCGGTTCCGCGTTTGATTTACGGTGTCAAATCAATCGTCGACATGATGACGATGATGCTGTGCGCTGTTTGCTGTTTGCTGTTTGCTGCTGCTACCTCGCGATCACGATCAAGTAGCCAAAGCCGAAGCTGATGTGTTTCATCACGAGGTGGGGGGGGAGCGGATGTTCGGCCACTGGCCATGATGATGATGATGATGATGATGATCGCGTTCCGATTTGCATACAATGTGCAGCGGGCTGATGCGGTATTTTATGGACCGTTGGCGACGGTTTCTGTTGCTTTGTTTCCGTTGCCTTCAGCTTGTCAGCCGCGTGGACAGATGGAAGTGGCGGTTGTCAAACGTGTGCTGTAGTGAGACAGAACTGAAATGAGCGGTGAGTCGAACCGCCCCGTCGAACGTCGAGGTCGATAATGAAGATGTCAACCAGCGAGTTGCTGATGGTGCTGCGATCATCTGGTAGTGAGGATGACATCAAGCGATCGTTAATGTTGGGTGCTTCACACGTGCGTGCAGCAAAAGCCAACATTACTACACTCTGGGCACTGGATTACGGTATACGCTGGGGGATACCGAAAAAAAAGACAAACTGACCACGCTCTACACCATCTGTCACGATCTCGTGAACGGAAAACAACGGGCGGCTGGTTGCAGGTGACTGCCGGGCAGCTTCTTCTTCTCCTGCTCCCGCTTCTGCCAGTTCGCCAATTGTTAGTTCGCGACGACGACACATTTCATTCACATTTTCCTCCATCAGCAACAACATATGCTTTCTACTGTCGTCGTCGCCGCCCCTTGTTCCCCCCCCCCCCCCCCCTTTCGCACCCCCTTTTTTCCGGCGATCGAACGAGCAAGATATGCAATGTAGATATGCAATAATTCAATTAAAATGCTCCCTGCATTTTGTACAAATGATATTTTATTTAACAAAAGCACCTCGTACAGGAGGGAGTAGAGGGCGATAAGTAGCACCAGGAAGACCGACCGACCTCCGGGACGGATGAAAACAGATCAGATGTTGTTGGTGTTGGTGATTGTTGCACACCTCACTGTGTGGGGATTCCAACCAAAGCATCCTCTCCAGAGCCCTTCTGGGCCCCCCGCCTTGGTGAAGCCTGAGAACAACCCAGAAAGCATAGCGCAGAAAGGCGCTGAAGCGAATGGCCCAAAAAGGGAAAACCAAAAGAACCACAACCGCACAGCACCAGGAGACGGAGCAGAAGTGCCAGAGGTACTACCAGTAGTGGTGGTGGCCCCCGAAACGGTTTAAATGGTAGGAAGGTGTGAATAAATTACCATTAACAATTGATACTTGAAGGCATTATTCTCACATTTTGAAACCTCCTTCTGTCGCCTCCCTTTTGGTTGCTGCTTTTCCTACCCACATCCAGCCACAAACACAGAGTCTTCATGCAGCACTGCCAGGTGCAATTGCGCCGGTCTCACTCACTTGTTCTTGTTCTCTTTCTACTTCGAGTACAAGGAGAAATGCATACGATAATAACGCCGCCTCCCGCTGGAGGCCTCTTCTAACAAGCCGAAGTAATGTAACGATCGCTTATCTAAATTAATTGTAGCATAATTTTTCAATTGTACTCTACAATTACTGGCCGCTGCTGTTGCCACCAATTCCGAAGCCAGTTCATCCTTTTTCTCGGACACTGGTTTGAGCTGCTGCGAGTTGTGTGCAGCGAGCATAAAAGGAGCGCTGATACGATGTTGATTTCGCGCAAGTGATGACCATTTATGTCAATCAGCACCCCACAATCTCCCGTCGTTCCGATGATTTGATGACGTTCGACGGCCTCGTGCCAACGATCGACTCGATCGGTCTCTGATCGATCGGCTCATAATTGGTTTGGCCGCACGGATGGCCTTCGCTTTCGATCGCTATCGATCGCCCCAAAAGAGACCCCCCCCCCCCCCCACCAATCAGCGATGCTAATGAGCGAAGTAAAAGTGACAGACATGCTGCTGCGCCGTTTTGGCGACAACCCAGCACAAGGGGAGAAGGTGGTTGGTTGGTTGGTTGGGCCACAAACCGATGACGACGAAAGCGAAGCAATGGGGCGGAATGGCAGCAAATTATGATGGAATCGCGCCCATCATGATGATGGCGAATTTATGGTGAGGCAAAAGTGGAAAGCGGCAGCAGCAGCAGCAGCTGAACGTCGGGTCCCGGTGGTTGGTAGCCAACTTCTCCCTTTAATCGTTGTTTTTTTTTTGTTGCTGTTATCCTCATAATTCTTACCAACCAACCGTGTGCCGTTCGTACCACACTTTGATATGCTAATTGGTTGGTATGCTTTCGCAGCAGGACTTATCGTTTGCAGGACGATCGGAGCGATGCTGCTGCCGCTGGTGCTGCTGTTTGCTGCCGTTCCGAGGCGTTATCCGCGGCAAAACAAACAACCGCTGTCGACGAGAGGTAGATTGGCCGATTGGCGGTTGTGTTTTTTTTTTGCGAAGGATCCCGCCACGTGGTGTCTGCTGTCAGCGAAAGTGTGAACCAAGCAGAGAGAGACAGGACAGAGAGAGAGAGGGAAGCGAAGAAACCAACTATTTTCGCGGCTACGCTGGTCAAACCTCCCGAGAAAAAAAACCGTAGCAGACACAGTTAATTATCCCTCACGACGCGCCACGAGATCGCGATCGCGGTCCGTATCAGCGTAAAACAAACAAAATAAATCCTCGAAAACCAACAGTGGAAATGGCTGGCGGGATGAAAGGCAAGCAGCAAATCGCAATCGATTGGCAATCATCGCTCGGTCTCTCTCTCTCTGTCTCTCTCTGTCTGTCTGTCTGTTTCAATCTGTTTGAAGATCGCGATGTAAATTAGCTGCTCGCGCCCTGAGGCCCCCAAAAATCTTCCACTGAAGTGGCCAAAAACTAGACATTGGCGAGCGACTCCAAAATGATGGTCATTTGCTTCGGGACCGCCTGTAAAATATTAGTACAGATACCCAGTGGAACGAGGGCGGCGTCTTCTAGCCTCATAATTTGCATCCTTCCTTCCGGTGAGCGTTTTGCCGAAATTGCCAGGTTTCACCAAACGTAAAGCGACGAGCAGTTGCTGCTGTTTAGGAACTCGAGGCACCAGTTGCGTTTCTCTTCTTTTTCTTCAGGTTTCTTCCCTTGCTTTCCACAAACGGCTGCCGATTGCCTGTCAAAACAACCATAACGTAGCATTAGACGAGACAGTGTTGTGGCCTCTAAGGGGAGGGGAACCCCGCAGCACCGTTCATGCAGCAGATCATTATCATTTGCGCGACATGCACTTGAACTGCATGCATCCGCTTGTGCTTCTCACCGGACAATACAAAACCTCCCCCGGGGCCGGCATCTTTAATCTCCAACTCCCTTAGCTAAGCAAACATCCCCCGGTAGCGGCCCTGCTAACCTTAAAAGTACAACAATTGAAGCAATTCAAAATCGATTACGATCAGCAGCAACCGTATGCAGCGACATCGTGTACACTTCGCGAATGATCCAATCCGTCACGGGAACACTGGCTGGCCAGACGGAAAAGCGGGAAACTAACCGCCTCGGAAATCAAACTACTGTTTCCCAGTAACAGCTCCGGCTCCGGAACAAAAGATTCGCTTTGCCAGAAGGGGAAACAATTACAACGGAGGCGGCGATGGCGACGCGAATGACGCCCTTGGTGGCAGAAGGAAATTGGATAACACCAGACCACCACCCGGTCCGCACCGATCCGGTGGAAAACTGTTTGCATAAAATTGAGATAATCTGCGGCACAACAAAACGCCAGGGTTTCGGTTGGTACATGGCCCCCCGTCATCGCACCGTTGACTGGTTCATGGTCTGGTTTATGCAAAATACGGCCACCGGTAGTAAGGCCACAGCCGGTGGTGCTGTGCCACCGGACTGTGGTCTTTAGTGTGCCCAACGCCAGTTGCACTCCCCGGCCGGTATTTTGACAAATCATAACAAATTTTTGCACCTCAAATGGATGGAACCAATCGGGCGGCGTACGGATTTGCCACTCATTAGCACCTCGAAAGCAAGCCCACGTGCCTTTTCGGTGGGTTATTGGCAGGTTTATGTCGCTTGTTAAAGGTCGAAGCTACTGCTGCTGCTACTACTTCGGTGGGGATTATACTGTTTACGCTGTGCAAACTGTCACCCGGACGGTGGTGCATTATTGGTGACTTCATGCATAAAACATGAAGCTGTGACTTCGAGCGCTCTGTTTGTTAGATTGAATTGCTATTGGAGAGAGCATTCTGCATTGCATTCATTGCCTCCAACGACGACGACGACGACGACGACGACGACGACTCGAACCCATCCCATTCATGGAAACTCGTTGGTTGGTAGCTCGGTCGTTCGTTCGTTCCTTCGAAGGCCACACGCTGGCTCATTGTTCAACAATGTAGACAGCATATACAACGCACGAGACGTGGCTGCATGTTGACTGCATGTCGAAACACACAGCACGCACCGTACAAAACGGTCCGT
>NC_064878.1:15230000-15267500 GCF_943734665.1 Anopheles aquasalis
AGCAGTTTAGCGTGAGGCCAAGGCACCCTGGACCTGGAACACATTTACACTGGAAGCTTCTAAAATCGCAAATCGCACTCCGAGTTGATAGCAACCGCTGGCAGCCACGTGAAAAGATCATTTTCCTCGGATCCACCGAGTGTTTAATGGAGGAAAAATCGATTCCAAACGGCTCATGGCGCGGGCGGGGTGGGTTTTTCCCTTCATTTACTTTGCTCGATGGCCCGGCACCGGCTGGCAGGCTGGCTGGCTGGCCTTGTGCCTTCGACTAAATGATTTTCACACCTCCACCATACCCGAGGGTCAGCTGCGGGTGGGGATGGAAAGGGATGGAGCACCTCACTACCTCGTTGGACCTTCACCATTCGCTGACGCATACGCTGGCGTACTGGCGGATTGAATAACGATTGTTGACCAAAGTTGGCTTCCCCCAAAGCCCTTAGAGGCTCCTACTACCGCCGGTATAGGCGGTACCGCCGGTGATGGGAGTTTCCGTTCCCCGACGATGATAATAATGATGTTGGAGGGAAATTCTGTGCGAAAGGCCCGATCCAATCCGACGTGGACGTAACGCGGCCATTGGAAATGTGTTTATCGTTTGAAAATTAAATGAAAAGCTCGTGTGTATGTTTGTGTACGTGTGGTGGGCGCTTTTCCGGTCAATCACTAATAGAGCTGTTCGAATATGATTGATGATGCGAGCCAGTATGACCTAGAAAGTCAGCACTGATGCCCATGCAATATGGACCCTGAGACGTTAATAGAAGTTCCCCAAACGTCGAATACTGATTGACCTGGAGAACACAGAGACCACGAACCAGCAGAAAGATTCGTAATCATTTCTCACACCACGCAGGACTTCCTCTCCTTTCTTTTCCCTCTACAATATAAATACGCGGTGTAAAAATTCGAGGAAAACATCGCCGTCGCGCCACTAACTCAATTTCCGTCCCCTTTCCGTGGGTTTTTAGGCTAATGGTTTTCACTTTGAGCGACGGTTCACTTTCTTCCCGCTTCCCTCCAGTTTAGTTCAATCCCCATTTTCCTCGAAGAAGACAGAGTTGAGAACCGAGGCCTTAAGTCACCACAAATGAGATTACACCGATGGTCTAACTGCACAAAGCCAGTTAAAACAATGCTCACCGTCCGTTTACCGGAGCAGATACAGATTGTCCACTGCCCGGTGCTGCTGGCCACATCATACAACTAGCTGGCCCTGGCATGTGAACCAAAACGCCGCCGCCGCCGCAGCCATTACCAATTTGCAACATTTCAAGCGGACATCGGCCAATCGTCGTCGTCGTCGTGACCATGTAATGATTTCCGTGAGGTTTATGCTGCTGTGATTGTATGGTGGTACCTTAGCACTCAACCTCAACTCTCACAATGCGGCCGCAAGGGCGCACAGCACCAGCAGCAGCAGCAGCAACAGCAAGGGAGAGATTGCGAATTAACGTGCGCGCGCTCGTGCACGTTACCTGGTTTTTGGTTTGGTGGGGAGATGGAGAGTGCGCGCGAGTTAATCGCATTTTAATTTATTTATAATAATTGTCTGATGACTGCCCTCGACGTAGCCTTATGCACAGCCTCTTCTCCACTCTCTCTCGCTTCCTGAGCCCCAAAGCGGGTCGCCTGGGTGCATAATTTGTGACCGTTGCCGATACCGACACACAAAGATGCGGCCATGCGGGCGAAATGTTCCCACAGAGTGTGCCGAGTTTGACGTCCACGACGATGACCAGCATGTGCTGGTGTGTGAGTCGCTACTACAAATGCAGTTTCGCACAAATGCATTTGCAATACATTCTTTCCGCAGTGCGAGGGTACCTGGAGGTTGCATCACCGGCTAATGATGCACGATCCGTGGTCAGGAGGACGATCCGTGGAGCGGGGTGAACGAGAGTTGGTGGCCGGTGCTGGCTTTGCGTGCGGCGTGCGCGTGCACACACAAGATGATGGAAAGGTTGCCGGGTGACCGAGGCGACCACTACGATTAGACCACATAAAGGTGACCATTGAGTGCGCCTTCACTCAGACTCCCTTCAGGGGAGGAAAAGGACGCACGAGGAGAGGTAGAAACGCATGGAATTGAAAGCGCGCCTACGGTTTGCGCTGGACAATGATTAACTTCATATTAAACGCAAACCGCGGGGCCCCAGTGCACAACGGGAACAGGATTCCATCGTGGCCAGTAACGTGTCTGGGCAGTCGCGGGCAACCGCGCGCGCGCACACACATAATCGCATGCATCCCTTGGGACGCCCGAAAACGGAACGCTGGCATTCCAGCCCTGTGAAGCCTGAAGTGAAGTGAATTGAAAGGAGACGCATAGAGAGACGGACGCAGGGGAGCGAATGCAAGAGAGCAACCGAAGGCCAGTAGTGATGCTGGTGGGCACCTACTCCCGGAGTAATCTGCGCCCATTATGGAGATTTCCTGGAATTCCCGGGGCCGACGATCCGCACGCCACAGCGCCGTCGATCCGAAACCGGAGAACCCGGAGCACCACCTCGAGCAACGCAAACCAAACCAAAACCGGACGGCCACAAGTCGGATCGGAAAGTTGTGTTACCGTTCCCAAGCGCGGGAACGGGAAACGGGATCGAGTGTTGGGCGAAAGGTTCGCTGCCGCGATCAGGCAAATCATGGGACAGTGACTACGGTGATCGAAAGGAGACCGAACACCCACCCTGACAACAATGACGTTCGATCAAGGATCGAACAGATTCATTTACACCCCTGTTTTCGGAATTGTCCCTCCACCGCACAAACAGGAGACAGAGACATGCTGCGAGCACTTCATCTCTTTTCTCCCCTTGTCCTTGCTGATGATTGCTGCTGCTGGTGCTACCTGTCTGCTGCCTGGCTGCCTGGCTGCCTGAAAGCTTAATGATTGAAGGATAATTTATGTTGCGCACGCAACAAATCGTTGCCCATGTGCGTTGACCACTATAGGCAGTCAGAGAAGCTGACGAGACACGCAGGGGCAACAGTAGGTCCCGGTTGGCCCCTTCAGGAAACCATGGGGCTCTGGCATGGGCTCTCGACGCGCGCGCTCGCGCTCGCGCACACAGGAATGAGTCCCCAGGGACACATCGTTAAGCGGGGAGGTAAAAATGAGCGAACATTCTTAGCAGTGAGATGTTGTTTCCAGGTTCACTACAGGCCCCCCCCCCCCCCCGTTTCTTCTTATCATATTCCTGTTGTCCTCCACCTAGAGGAATAGCCTGATGAGCGAAAGACAAGTCGCTACGCGCGAAGATGTTGCTCCGAACGAATGCTTTGCATTTGAAGATTGATTTTGGGCCCCTTCTTTTTTTTCTCTCTCTCTCTCGCTCGCTTCCCAATTTCGGGTTTACAATCAACGGAGGCCTCCGATCAATGCTCACCGGGCCCCCGGGCCGGGTGCCCACATAACTTTGCATGTTTTACAGCAAACTAGATAAATGTCACCGTCGATGGGCACCACGGGGAAGCACGACGTTCGCTATTCTATCGATTGATCAAACGCAACGGGGACCGGGGGCCGCAGGGGGCCTCCGAAGACCGTCACAGTGCCATTGTGACACGTTTTCATCACTTCATTCACTGATGGCGCACATTTCTGGTCAACGCGGCGCGGCGGCAGATTCGGTTTAATATTAAATTATTTTCCCGAGCACCCCGCGAGCCCCGCGAGCCCCGCGAGCGAGTCCGTTTTGTGAAAGTCTTCGATCGTCACGATCGGCGCGATCATTTAGGCGCCCGCGGTGTCACTGATTGGATGTCCTACCGGGCGATAATTACTCATAATTTTTCGGAGCTCGCTCGATCGCGGTTGTTGTTGTTGTTGTCACCGTTGCTGTTCGCTGGTTCGTCGCTGGTTATCGATACGATCAGGCAAGGCTGGTGCCGACATCGGGACCGAGTTCCGTGGAATTGGATGGTGGATCACTGATTGTGTTAACCTGATGAAGCGCGAGACGAGCTCCATCTGATCAACCTGATGAGGTGTCGCACTCTTTTCCCCCTTTTTATTGGGGAACGAAGACGACAACGGCGATGACGACAACGAATGGACGACAGCAAAAGGGCCGTGTGAAGGTGCTAATGTGAATAATTGCGCCACGTAAATTACCTCATAAAGATGCATATCGCAACGGGCCCCTTCAGGCTTTGGTGCTGAATAATGCATGATAAGGACGCGAGTGCTCTGTCGCGAGAACTGCAAAAGGGGAGAATAGAGTGCCCTTCACACAGGTATTAACAAACCTTTCCGGCACATCCTTTCCTGTTCCGTTCTCCTTTCGAAGAGGATTTTGGTGATAAGAATGTAAAAGGGAGGAACAGAGGAAAGATGCCAAGCGAAGCGACAAACAGAAGAGAAAAAAACAGAGCAATTTGTGCTCCGGAACGCATTAAACGCATGTTCAAACGTCCAATCCACGAGATTGGACTACTGCACACCGTGTGACATTGATTACCAGCCAACCGGCTACCGGAGACGCAGACCGATCGATTGCGATCGCGATCAGCCGATTCGCAAAACAGATGTCGCGCCGCGTCGCCGGCACCGTGATCGCGAAAGTGTAAAGAAACTGGCAAGAATGTTATGTCGATTGTTCTGCCAGCCTCTTGGTCACGCAGAGACGCATCATTAATTTGTTAGATTTCAGACCACCGAAACCAGTTCCCAGCGAAGAACAGCGGGCCCAGCGCCAGCGCATTTGACGAAAGACAAAACTCTGCGACCGCCCCGACCGGCCGCCCGCTAGCCAGCTCACCAGCTATCGCGCATCAATATCAATCTCTTGGACGAGATCTGAAAAAGGAAGTGCACAGACCGAACGGAATGCATCGCCAGCCTGGATGGCCTGCACGGTGGCCAAAACAGACCGGACCGCCGGACCGGACGGACAAAATCGTCGGAATCCCGATCCCGAATGTTCATCGAAAACGATCGAACGGTGCGCTTGCATTGCGGTGCACACAGAAGCAGCAAAAAAAAATCCCAAAGCAGACAACTGGGAATCTCGGACCTCCTCCTTCTCGTCGATCAGTCGAACAGCGCCGGTGGTCGCTCCGCTGGCCACACAGTGTGGTACGTAGTCCAGGCCCCGAGTGCGCGTTATCAACTTCCTTGCATCAAACAACCATCATGTCGCGTCATTATATCAATCAGGAGCAGTAGCAACAGTAGCAGTGAGTGCATCAAACAGTGACACTGGCCCCCGGGTTGTTTGCCGAGGATGCGCTTCGCTCGCTGATTGCTCCGTCGCCGTGGTTGTCGCGAATCTACATCTCTCCTCTCCGTGTGTCCGTTGTCGTCTGTCCTGAGTCTTCTGATCGGCGATTGATCTGTTGTTTGCTCGCTTGCTCGCGTGTAGTCTGATGTGTGGCCTCGCCGACCCAAAAAAGGCATCGATCCGGGCAAGATAGCACCGCATAAAGGGGCAGGAGGCCCTCCCAGAATTGCTTCCCAAGTGCCCCCGGTCCAAGTGCGTTCCATTGCGATGGCCGGCGTCGATGCATTCCGATTTTCTTGTGGCCGGCGCCGCCACACCGCATCTCTGATCAAGCGAAGGCGCGCGCGCCGGCCGACACTCGTTGGCGCTTTGAACTTGCGTTCGAACCAAAATAGTCGCACGATCATTGCCACTCCCGATCGTGGCTGCGTTGTTGGTCACGGTTGACAGGCGATTTATGATGGCTTACTCTTCAATTATGGAATTCCATATTTCAATTCCCAGACCCCACTTCGTCGTCGTCGTTGGTGGTGGTGGTGCTGGGACATGCAACATGCGATCCTCCACAAGAAAAGGGAGGAAAGGGGCACAAAAGGGGGGCTAATAAGCCACCGGAACGTGTGAACATGCGCATGAAATGTAACACGATACGTGCCAAACGGGGCTACGAATGTGAATGTGGCTCTTGCTCTGGCACATCAGATCCCGCCCGCCCTACCGAGGCCCCTGGCCCCCTTTTTCGGCCCCATTGCCATGCCACGTCACAACCCGTTTACGATGACGGCCGATCCCTCCTCTTACCGGTCACCGCCAGGGCGTTCACAATAATCTTTTTGCTAATTTCCTGGCGAATAGCGTTTGGCCTTCCGAGTGGATGATCTTCTTGATGTTTGTTTTGCTGGAAGTATCTTCTTCTTCTTCTAACACAGCAGTCAAGAATTCTACGTTCTCATGCTTCTAGCAAGGGAATCAGTTCGTCGTTCGATACAACAGACTCTTTTAGGAGCACTTTCAACAATTTCAAGCCATTTGGAACATTATAGTTTGAGTTATTGAAGATTTAGTAACGATATTCCACTACAATTCAAAACAAATTGATAAAAAAAATATTCCGTGTCCTTGTCAAGCACCTATTTTTATTGGCAAATAACCGTTGAGACAAAATAATGGTTGGAAAAACATTATAACACCTTTGTCTCTAGGAAACTCTACAATTTTCTACTGGTGATGTTGATTTTAATTCGCGTTCGGACCAAATGAGGCACTTGCAAAAGTTTAAAATAGCGTTACTAAATCTGCAATACCTCAAACAATAATGATCCAAATTTCTTAAAAATGTAACAGTTCAATTGAAAGATTCTGTTCTATCTAATTACCAACAGATTTTTGAGTTAAACACACTTTTTTCAGTCAAATCCAGGGATTTAATGACCTGTTCCTGGAACTGGACCTGTTAGCTTTCGATCATGCTCAGTTCCAGTTAGAGTGCTTCTGGTGCTTCATGTGCTCTCTCTGTTGCTCTCTCTGTCTCACCAGCAGCCGCCAGTGCACAATGAAAATGGTTTTATTGGATTAAATGGTGTCCCTAATGATGGCTTGGCTTCTATTATCCGATCGGAAATCGATGAAAGGACAAAAGAAGAAGAGGAGAGTCACTGTCACCGGTAATTGAATCCGCCACTGTCACAGCATTGTGTACACTCCCGTTGTGGTGCCAGGCAGCCAAGAGGTGGTAACCAAATCAGGGAGTGTGAACGCGCGCGCGCGCGCGCGCTCGCCGTGTCCTTCGTCCGGTCGGTGCGGTAAATCCGCTGCAAAAACCCACTCCCCGAGGCCCTAGACGCGAGGACACGATAAAGTCACGATAATCTGATTAAAAGGCGACCAAATTAATGCCACAGAACGAGAGAGAGAGAGAGAGAGAGCACGAGAGAGCTGCTGACCAGAAGCCATGAGGATGGAATCCTAATCGCATCGCGGATCGTTACCGTCACCCTCGTGACGGGTGAGAAAAGAGCCCCCAAATCCAGTCCTTCCAGCGGGGCTTTGGGGCGTTGCTTTTTTGCGTAATCGTCGTGGAAATTGCGCAGCGATGTGTGCGTGCCCGTATAGCGAACTGGAGCTCCATTCAAATCACTCACTGCGTACTCAAGGGTTGCGCGGTGTTTCCGGGGGGGGGGGGGGGGGGGGGGTGGAGAGCAGTATCATGTTTCGATGCCCCCACCCCGGGGGGACCCCTAGACCACAATTACCATTTCGATATGGCTTGCGCGCCCTCCATCCCCGGGGAATGATAAGAAGGGGTGCCTCCTGGGGGGTGGCTTGGGGGATGGAACCATTTCTATAGTTGCTAGATACTAGACACGACTTTCCGGTGAAGGCACGATGAGCCATCAGTTCTCACTCGCTGCAGCGGTATGCCGTTTACGCTCACGCTCACGACGCATCATTACGCTCGGAGAGTCCAAAAGGACATTAGCCAGCCACCGTGGCCACCCTTGGGCCCTTCATCCCCAACACGACACGCGGTTGTGCGGTGGTCCCTTTTCGTTTCAAATCGCTGCACGATTCCGTTGCTTCTCCTTGCTTGGCTACCCCGAGCAGGATCGTGACAGTCAGTCAGTCATGCTCCAGTTTCACGTGCAAAATCGATACGCGACCGCCACTGGGAACGAGTTTTCTCCTTCCATGGGGCCTCAGCTACGATCCTCTCCGGATCTCCCCGCTCGCACCCCGGGAACACAACAATTGAGTCGCGATATCACCCGCAGAGCACCAGCTGCGCCACCAGAGAGCAGCAGCAGCAGCAGCAGCAGGTGTGAAGAGGCGGTGAGAGGGAGGAAAGCAGCGATTAATAATTGCGCGCGGAAGCATGGCGATGAGCGCCATTTTGTTTTGGGACCGCAACGCACGACGATGACGCCTTGAACGCGCCAACACCACCACCGCGGCGGTGTGACTTTACTGGATCGATGACGACGACCACGACAACGACAACGACGACGACGGGTAATTATGAGCTCCCCCCCCCAGGAGGGAGGGATAGTAGGTGGAGTGGGGGAAGCAAATTACGGAACGGAATTGTATGTGGTGTGGTGTGGGGTACAGCCCCGCAGCTGGAGCGTAAATAATTTGTCCGAACGAATGCGAGCTGCGCGTCGTTGTCGTCGTCGTCGTCGATGGTTGTTGCTGGTTGTTGAAGAGGAAAACAGGAGAGCCCAGGGAGGTCGTGATGAGTGTCGAGAATCATCGATTCCGATGCAGTAACGGCCCGGTGTGCCGTGGCCGCGGCCCCCTCTTTGCTACTCGTCGTAGCAGTGTGTGCTTGAGGAAATTAAACATTGGCTCCCCGCGGTGGACTGTTCCGTCATGATTGACGTGGAAAACTCTTTCTCGAAATTGAACCCCAACCGGGGCCAAGGAAAAGGTAATTAAACTCATCCTCATTCCGACGTACCGACGTATTCCGGTGCTCTATCCGGGATGGCTGATGGTTTATGTAGGTTGGTTCGTTGTAATGGCGCGCACGCTCACTCGGAAGCTTCTAATGCCCATGCCTAGCCACTATCACCACTAATCATCGGTGTCGACGGAGTGATGGTGGTGGTGGTGGTGGTGCATTAATTAAGCAAGGATGTAGTGCTGGTGGTGCTGGTCTGTTATCCTGTTGTGTTTTGCTGTCAAGTCGATGTCGACGATGCCAAAGCAAATGTCTCCGTGCGCCACAAACGGAAACCGAAACATCATTAGCTGCGTGTTGGGGCCACGACTCCTTTACCTTCTCTTCCTTCTCCTTGCCGTGATGGAAAGGAAATTCAATATTTTGTCTTTCGCAAAATTAATTATTATCGATTCCAAGCACCAGGCCGAGAGGCTGAAGGTGCGTCGCGACTCGCGAAGTCATGCGCAAAAGGGTACCCTTTGGTGATTTCGGACCATTACCAAATACGTCGTTCGGGGAGGCCGTCGCCGTCGCCGTCGCTGTCATAAGTCGTCAAACTCGCGCTCGCGGCGTGCTCCCATTCCCCAGTCTCCGGATCCGGACCGGGAGACATTCTGGGCGATTCATAACTTCCAAGACTACAGGAAGGGATGCCAGACGCAGTTTTTAGGCCGCCCCGGGACCACCTTTTAGCCATCGGCGTTTTTGGCCAACCCGATCCGCTCCAGACCTTGTTTTGCTACTCGTTCGCTTCTTCCCGCGTGCACCTTAGAGCACGCTTCAAATCACCTTTTTAACACATTTTGTGGCGTGATCGTTGGGCGCGAAACCAGCCAGGGACCAAACTTGTTGGCAACAGCAGCACCAGCAACAGCTGCTGCTTCTGCTACTGCTGCTACTGTCCTAGCACACAAATATGGGAATCTGCGACCAGCAAAACCGGAGGAGGACATGTTTGGAGCATGGGAACCACCAGCACCACGGCGTGGTTTAGGTGCCCAGGTCATGTTTGACAACATGACGCGGAGGACGATGATCAACCATCATCGTCTGTTTCGAGTGTACCCGAGTGTGTCATCAATTCGCGCGCGCCCTGCAGCCCTCTGCAGCGCTCTCTGGGCCAACTGGGTGACACATTAAAATCATTAACCCGTTTTCTGCCGCTGCCTCAACTGGTGGCTCCGGCTGCTGCTGCCCTGCGACCAGGCTGCGAGGCGAGGAATGCGACAAAATTAAAATTAATTTGAAATTAAAATTGTTCACAACTTCACAAAACGCGCGTTCGCGCGCGAGGCGCGTTTGACGAGTTTTTTTTTTCCTGTTGCTGTTGTTGCTTTTGTCCCCAAGCACTCTCTCCACAATCCCCTCCCTCTTTGTCTCTTGTACTCATTGGAGTTCGCTTCGCGACTTCGATTAGGTCGCTGCGTGGTACAACGAAGCAAAATCGAGTGCTCGCGAGCTTCGAAAATGCTTTGCTCGAGCTGCATTCGATGAGCGCATAAGTGACGTGAAATTCAATTATATGATTGGCCACCGGTGGCCGCGAGACGCTTGCAGCCTCTGAGAGCAGCGGGACATTAACACTTTCTCGAATCGATCGATCGATGGAGCTACATGTTGGCATTTTGGTGCCCCAAAAAAAAACAGAGAGAGAGAGAGAGAGAGAGAGAGAGAGAGAGCGGGAGAGAGAGAGAGGCAGTTATGAGCGATGCAATGAATTTTAAAATTACTCAACGCTCGATTGCGACGTCGACAATGCTGCTGCGACCACGATCACGCTAAAGAGCTTCTTTCAAAAGCATGTCTCCCGGTATGCCCCGCGGGTTCAGAGGTTGTGTCCAGCCAGAGAGCATAACATGCCCTCATTTCCTGCCCCATTGGCCCCTCGGCCACTTCTTGTGGCTCGTAAATTCAAGTTAATTCCCGGCCGGTGAATGAGGCGACGCGACACGATGATAACACATCGTGGTACAAATGATCGCGATCGCGCGTTGCAAGCATGGCAACCACCAGGACCACCACCACCATCATCACCATTTCAGTAACGTTCACCAACAATTAACTCGCAAAACGACTCCATAAAACTCAACTGTCCCCTCTGTGTGCGGTTGTAGCCACAGGACAGGATACGCTCTCTTGGTGCGAACACATGGGCCAACAGTAACATAAGCGCATCCGCCAGCGTAAAACTCGGCTCGGCGCTGCTGGAATGGAGTATTGTGCGAATAAATAAATATTAATTAATTAAAAGAAATTGCACGCGAGATTGTTCCACTCAACTCGGTCACTCGTCGTCGTCGTCGTCGTCGGTGGTTGCTGCTCTTAGTGACGATCACAGCCAGCTAGCCTGGGCCAGAGCGAAAGCTTTTGCACGGTAAAGCCCTCGTCCGTTATGAAACAACTTCACAAACGCGAAATTGCAAACCGATCGGCCGATCGGGGATCGCCGCCATATGGCAAAACGGAATCCACCCCAAAAAAGGAACAAAGCAGAAGTCCGAAGAAAGTCCAGCGAGCGCATCCTCGTGCGAGCGCCCGTGTTGTGGTGGTGCTTTACTTGCAGCACGAAATTCCACATTCGACAGCCGTAAAGCTGTGGGCAGCAGCAGCGGAAGTAGCAGCGCGCAATGTCGCGCAATATTTATGATCAATTTGTCGTTCACACATTGCTGACCACGGGGCCGTGCGATGGATTTCGTCCCCGTCCTTCCCGGCGCAAGGTGGTGAAGAAGAAAGAAGAAAGTTTCCGGTGTGTCCGGTGGCGCATTATGCGCCTTGACGCGACCTGGACACACATGATCGCTCGTCGTCAGAAATATGTCCAAACTATTCCTGAACCGTTAACAAGTTGTCGGTTTGTCTGACAAACACACGCGTACACGAAGAGAGACAGTCAGACCCAACAGTTTCGAGCGCCAAAAAGCTGCAGCGCCTTAAGATGCACATTTCTGCAACGGGGAACGGGAGCCCCCCGGGTGGATGGATGGAGCTACCTGCTGGGCCCCGGGTAGCCTGTCAACAGCTCCGGTGGTCGCACGCATATCAAACCGCTGGCTGGCAGCAGTGTCCGGAAATCAATTTCGTGCTGAATTTTAATCGATCTTCATGCGATGTGTTGAGCGTTGTTTTTGGGAACTTCACTTGACAGTTGTGCGATCTTTTTTATATTTTTTTAAACTCTTTTTTATTCCTCTCGAGCGATCTCACCATTCCATTCCCGATCCGGTTCGATCAGCGTCAGTTTGGGAGGATGATAAATGATTGATTTTCTTGCGCAGTTACGGTGACGCTTGGTTTCACGGAGGAAACTTCACTGTCTCGTCTTCTTGTCTTTTCTTAGCCACTACTGCCTGTTCTTTGAGGTATTTGAAGTCGCAATTTGCGGAATGACTTGTTGTACTATAAGGTAGTAAAAGGAGAGGATACGCGAGTCTTACTTTTCTACAGAGAACTGCAAAAAAAAAAGGATTTCATTCGATCTTTATCTCGAGACGCAAGTTAATCTATAGAATTTAATGTCACTTATCTCAGATGGGAAAATTGGCATGTAATTGAAACAGGATGGCGCTTTAATCAAAAATTTAATTGCCAAATTAGACCATTAACATAGTAAAAGCAAATGTACGAATGCAACATTCCTACAACAGCAATAACAATAACTGTTTAAACAAGAGGCGTCATTCGATCTTTCATCTATCTCAAAGGAATATTTGTTCAAAATGGAAACTCTATGACGACTTCATTCATATCGAATATTATTTTATTACCCACAGAGTCTGCAAAATTGCCATATTGGACCATAAACTACCAGTCAGCGGCGTGTTATTGCTCTTTAACTGTTTGTTGACCAAATTATTGCAAATTATAGAGCACCAAATGACAGTTTACCACTAATGAAAGCCATTACCTTGTAGTGACGCATTAACGCAATTAGAAACATGCAATACTTACGAGAATATTCATAAACAGAAAACACCCTTCCCTGGACAGCATTTCGGTACAGAACCCCAATGTATCTCTTCCCCCTTTTTTGGCTTGATAAAGTAGTTAATGCAAGCGAACCAAACCGTCCGAGACAGCCAGGACAGCTATTGGACATGTACACTTGCTTCGAGAGGCGCACTGGCGCCCTGGGACCCGGGACCTTACACAACGGTGAAGCAGAAGGTAAAGAAAACGTCGATGAACACCCCAAGATCACGATAACGATCGTGTGGCGCAGTCATGTGCCGTCTTCTGGTCCAGTAAAAACCGAGCCACGACATCATCACTCACATCAGGCATCCATCGGGGCGGGAAAAGGGGACGTTCTTGCGGAACTTATGATGTACCCACGGAAGTGGACCGGACGGACGGGACGGGACGGCAGCAACAACGGCAGAAAAAGTGCTAATTTTTGTTTTCATTCACCCCTTTTCACCCGTCTTATTACCAACAGCAGCAAAACACGAACGATGACGAACAATTGTGAGGACGATCTTGACCGATAGGGCGATCGATTGGCGATCCTGGCCAGCGTGTCGTAACGGATTGCCCGGATTGCTCTCCATTCCGACGGTGTGTACCGAGCCGACCGGGAGCGCTAATTTTTTTGCGCTTCAACTGTTGGGCAGCAGCGCTCACTTGCTCAGTCTGGCCACGCACGCAGGCAGTACGGTATTTCTGCGACATGTTCCCGGGATGTTCCGGTGGAATTGAACATGAGCAGTCCAGCCAGCACATGTTGCTCCTGTTGCTGTTGCTGGTGGTGCTTCAACCACACCACATGTTAAGGTGAAGTGAAACAATTCAATTCTAGTTCTATTTGCTCACACTAAGGAAGCAAGGACGGACGGTGCGCGAAATACGAAACTGGATCAATTTACCGTCGGCAAATCGTGCGTTTCAGGTCGTCGCTGTGGCTGGCGTCGAACTTACCGGTTGGTGAGAGCTGCAACGAGGGTGGCGGTGGTGGCAGGGATCCTTGGCCGGGCAGTGGAGCCCTGGGAGGTTCCATGCTCCACGGGGCACTCGGTAGTTGGGTAAACTCGCTACCGATCGCCGATCCAATCAACATTATACTTGGCCGAAGGCACCAGAACGGCACCTTTCCCGAGGAGTGACCAAGTGACTGCTTTGCCTCCTCAGTCCTTCTTCAGTGACCGCAGTCCTGCTCCTTCTTTTCACGTCCAGGTTTTCACACACCACCAACTCTTCAGTCACTTCTGCACAATCTAACTTCACGAACGGAATGAACGAAACCGCACGACATCACAACATCAGCGAGCACATTTCTCTCTATCGGGCTGGACACAACACTCCAATGCACACTGAGACTAGTTCCTGTCTAGCAGTCTAGCAACGATCACGAACGGGGGTTCGTCTTCTAGAGCGGAGATGCAAGTCTTTTTGCCTTTCATTCCCGTACGGAGCCACAGTTTACTGCGTCGATCTCGTAAATTTCAAACAAAAAAAAAACGCGTTGTTGTCAACGCGAATCGGGATTCCACGGAACTGACCGGCCGCGAATCGGAACTGACGGCTACGGTGTGGCGTGGTAATTAATTAATTAATTAGACTTTCGTTCGCGTCAGTACGTCTCTCTCTCTCTCCCTCCTTCTCTGCGGTATGATGGTGCTGCTGTCGATGGTGCTGCTGCTACTGCACGTAATGGGACAGATCAACATATCATCTATGCTGTTATAGCAGGCATCGGAATATGGCATCGACCGTTTGCTGTTGCTACATCTGCTACTGCTGGTGATGTGCTAACGGGGCAAGATTGCTTTTCATATTTCAGGACCAGTTTTCCGCGCACACAAACACACACCATGGTACACACATGCACAGTGAGGAGTTGGAGGATTCTCTGCTTCTTCTTCTGCTTTTTTTTCAATCTGCTCCTCTCGCGCGCGCGCATCTCATATCTGCATTGCTACCATTACAGTTGTTCCAGCTGCCATATCACAACGACTTCTCATCTGGGTTAATGATTTTTAATTAATTTTTTTCTGCTGCTGCTGCTGCTGCTGCTGTTTCTTCTGCAGGTTGACCACCTGTTTGGTGTGTTTGGTGACACCTCACGCCTCTTAAGCACTGCACTCCAATCCAATGTTTTACGATGATTGCGCTGGCACTGGCCACTGGTTGGTGGTTGGTGTTTTGCGCAGGGTAATGGCTTTTAACTGACTTTTACAGTTCAACACAAACGCGCGGGCACACTATTCACGGTTCCAGTTCGAGTCACAACCAGTGGTAAGTACTCATTTTTCTCCGGAAAAACTAATCTAAACTGCTCCAGACCACCTTTTCGTAGAGATCGTTTTCAGTACAATGTAGACGAGAGTTGTCTCACTTCTCACAACGATCACAAATTAGCGACGAAAAGAGCGCGCGTGGCAGCCAACCGAGAACGAGCAAAAGAACGAACGAACCGAGCGAACGAACCGGCCGCGACCGACCGAACAGCGAGAGGATGTAGACGGCGCTGGTATCGGCACGAGACTGAAGCTGAGCAGGAAACGAGCAGCACCAAAGCGTTCGCAACGAGCAAACTCAAGCACCCATGAGCAGGGGCAACCCCAGGGGTGCACCTGAGCCGGACAAATCGGAGGCCGGTCTCTCGAAGGTGTGTCAGGCGTGCGCGTGAGGGTGCAAGCAGGATGGAAGATACACCTCGCTCTCGAGGAGGTGTCGCACAGATACACACACCGAGGCCGCAGTTCCAACGGAGGCCGGTGGGAGATAAAGCGACCGTGGAAACGGGTTGCTCGCCCGTCCAATAGGAGAGCAGCGCGTCATCATGGTGCTGGCTGCTTTACTGGCGGACTGGCTGGGCAGCGAGGCAGCGCGAATGCCGACGGGGACTTCATTTTTTTTTCAACTCCAATTCAAACCGCTCCGTGGCTTCCATGTTTAAGTTTAATCAAATAATTGATTAAAAATCATTCTCCTGTCGTTTGTACCGCTTTCTTTAGTTCGAAAGTATTACTCAGAGCAATAAAGATTTTATCAAAAAATCCTTAACCTCCCTTGGGGGTGGGGCAATGCCAAAAATATTGACAAAAAAACGATTTAAAATAACGCTAAGCTTACGATTAGGTCGAGTGAGTCTACTACACGATCGATCGTCTAGACTACTGTTTGTACAGCAGTGGGGAGAGCTCCACGTGCGCTCCACATTACCTTGAGAGAATCCCATCACCACCGCTACAATCCCAGACAACTGGGGTTCGGTTTTGTTTTTGGCAAATTGGTTTTGTTTGTAGAAAACCGTTGGCGCCATGCGACAGCTCCAGCTCACTATTATTCTCACGTCAATCGAATCTCATTTCACTCTCCACTGCTGCTACTGCTGTTATTGCTCCGTTGCAGTCCGTCGTAAAGTGTTGATCGTTTACGGTTTTTGCGGTTAATGACTACTGCGATTCGTATTGTTGTTGCGCCGTGTGCAGCGCCTGCTGGTGCTGCTGCTGCCGCCATCGTTGCCACTTGGAGCATCAAGCATTTCGCTTCCAACGTCCACGACGCCGATTCAAGTTACAATCTTCCATTTCCATTCATCCACCAATCTCGTGGACTGATCACATACCCCTGATCACATACCCAACACCACGATCATCGCGGGCGGACTCGGTGGAAGCTGCTGCCAGCGAGCGATTAATATATAACGCTTGCTCATTTATTGCTACTTACGCTTATATTATGAATTATTATGCTTCATTCTCTCCCACCATCGGGACCATACTGAGTGTGTATTTGTGACTACCTCCTCTCCCCCTGTTGACCGCCTTTCCGCTTCCAAGCCACGGATTCTTGACGATGGGCGGATGAAGCACGAAGATCTTCTTCTCGCGACGAAGATGGCGATCTCGCGACCTCGACCGTGACTGACTGTTATGTAGATTGCGCGAGAGAACGCCGCTGGAGCGACGTGACGGCGACGATCGTTGAGTGTTTTTTATGACGCGGAAAATGATTCGCCTCATCCTGCCCCATCCCTGGGAGAATGCACTCCGCTCTGGCAATGGCAGTCGCTTATCAACATTGTGATAGTTTGAGTCGGGTTGGTGGCTGGTGGTTTAGTATAGTAGCTCCTGCTACAGTTAATGGCTCCTTGTTGTAAAAAGGGAAGCACACACCGCACCGCACTCCGCTAGCTGATCGATTTGGATGGACTCGACAAACGAACAAGTTCGAGCGAGGATGCACAACGCACGTTGTGGTTGGAGCCTAGTGCTTCCCACACATACACCCCAAGATACCCCCCTTCCCTAATGGACTGCGGAGAGGTGTGCAGCAGCCGCAGCCGTCGTGGTCGAACAAGCCGATTGGTGCCGATATAAATGTCATGTAGACCACATCTTCCCGTCTAATGATTTACCGTAACAAACGCCTTCACGCGGATTATGGCCACCTACACGAGAAAGGGAGAGGGTGTATTTGTGAATCTTCAGTAAATAGACCGGCCGGGGTCTGGTGAAGCACCACGAGTCGAGGTGTGTGGAAGCGTTTCGAATGAAGAAACACACAAAACCAACCAACCAACCGGCTGACTCCTCCGCGAGCGACATTCAATGGAATGTCTTGTAGCTTCTGTCGTTCCAACCACTCCGGTTCCAACCTGAGCGCGATGAAACCGAAACGATATGAAGCGGCGGCTGCCGGCTTTTCGGATAAATGCGCTGACAAACATGATGCTATTTACGATGACGATGGACGTTGCTTCCTTTTTGGGACACATGCCGCTCGTTCTATCGTAGCCATTGCCGGCTTAGAATGTTAGAGCAAAGAAGGTCAGCATAATCCTCGGTCTTTCAATCCAGGCATCCTGCTCGATCTATTAGGGGCTGCTCGTTGTCTATTTTTTCGTCATGGTTCACAGCTCTCTTGAGCCTTTCTTTGTGTTTCGTCCGTTGTGTGTCATTCTACATTCGGTCGGACATCGAACAAGTCACTTTTCGTGTAATTTATTACAAAACATTGTCTCCGTTTGGATGACGAATATGGTGGATTTGTCATAATTATGGCTCGGGCTCTCCTCGTGCAACACCATGTTGCTCAATTCCCTGGCCAGTCTTACCAGGACCGTTGATATGTGTTGCCTAATTTCAACAGCTCAACAGCACCTATTAAGACCTGCCGCAACAGTATCCTGGCTTGCTTCATCGCATCACAGCAGCCCACAGATCCTGCACAAACGTCAGCGCGCGAACACCGCTAACCACTGTGCAACCGGAATGCCTAATGAGTGTTTTTTTATTATTGGTTTTGCATTTTGATTTGTGGTCTCTCTCGTGTCTCGGAAAAGGATCGGTCAGGCCCAGACGAGGGCAATTAAATTCATTACGCGGATAATTATTGCTCATTATTTCCGACCGGAGCAGCAGGATGAGAGGATCATAACTGCAGCATGCAGTACGTGTCAACGATCACCTTTGCCGTGCCTTTGGCCAATCCAAGAACCAGCGGCAACAGTTGCAGCAGCAGCAGCAGCAGCAGCAGCTTCCGGGCGACCTAGCACGAGGCCTCATTTTGTGCAACGGATCCGGATAGACTCCGCGGGCAAAAATCGCCATCCACTCCCTCACGATCGAGTTGTTAATCATGATCATAGGTTTCAACGGTTAGCTCATTATTAACGCGCCACGAGGGCGCACGTGTGTGCGTGTCTCTGTGTGCGCGGATAATCCTTGTCACTTCTGCACCCAGCAGCATCCGTCCGGACGTGGTCGTTGACGTTTGGAGGTTACACTTTAATTGCGCCATTTAGCGCCGTTGCCTTCATACGACCGGAGTGGCACTCTCAGGAGTTCCGCTGCACAATTATCTGCTACTTTGTAGCTTGAAACGAAATGATACGCGAAAAAAAAGGACTGGAAACTTTCGGCATCTAACTCACTTTGTCAGGTGATGTAAATGTTTTTTTTTTATCCTGCCCTCTCCAACGCATAAGCGCGGCCAAACTATGGTCTCTGGTGTTAGGCTGTGCCTTGGTGTTGTATTTTTTTTTTTTGCCTAGGCGCGCACACACGCTAAGGTACCATCGATAATGACGCCGTGTGAAAATGGCACTTGTTGCGACGACGGGAGAACTGTAATCAAGCAAAAAGCGGAACAATTAGAAGGCCCCCCCGGTGCCCGGATAATAAAGAACATGTTACACCGATATGACACCTCCACGGGGTGGGGAATTATCGGACAGAGAAGAACTCGCGTCCACTATCAATCGGCCAAGGCGCCAAACGTTCCCGCACTCCAACACTCTCCCCGCCATTACGCTGCCATTTTGTAATTGTTTCTCCGGTGTGTGGCAGTGTGTATGTTTTGTGCAACAATAACAAAGAAATAGAGAGAGAGAGGAAGAGGGAGAACTTCAAGAACCGCAAGAGGAAGTTTTAGTTTAGTTTCACACAGAAAAACCAACATTCTTAAGTCAAAGAAAGGCAAGCCAAGGCGCAGGACACCAACGACGTCGTTGGTGTCAATGGACAGTAAGACAACAACTTCACACCATTCCATACCAACATGCGTCCGATAGTCGAGCGTAGTAATTAACTTCCCCCATTCCCATCCTCACTTAGTATCGATCGCGAGCGATGTTTGCATCTGAGACAAATCGCACCAGATGGCCAGCTGTCGCCTCCAAGTTATGACTTAACAGGGCCAATCCCGGGCAGGGTGGAATCGAATGTGTAGAGTGTGAAATTTATGAACATTTTCTGCAATAATTGTTCCAACTTGCCTTTAATTGAAACCTCTCTCACTCTTCTTATATCTTTCTCACCTCTCTGGTCTCTAGTGCCTGGAGTGTGTGTTGTGTAGAGTGCCGCGCGCGAGGAAGGAATCACATTTACATAATTCATCGATTGAAATCATCATCAGCCACACCTCGGCGGACAGTACGGGTTATACGGGCTTCTGCGACAGAGGGCACAGAGAGAGAGAACATCATCATCAGCAGCAGCAAACATCGTATGGTAAGTGAGGCCAAGTAATAATTGTGGCCGACGACGTCGGTAAGTGACAATCGGTTTCCGTGGTGGCAATGAAGGTACCTTAGCCGTTGTACTCTAGAGCTTTGTCTCTTTCTCTCTCTCTATAGATAAATTTGACATCTCTATATACCCTTTGGGGACCGACCCGGGTGTGTCTAGTGCATGATCCTTATTAATACGATACGTGGCCATTTTGTGGCGTTTCAGCAAAGATCAAAGAATTCCTGTGGCCGTGCCAGGAAGCGAGTGCTTCCGTGAGTCCCTGCCACCAACTGATAATGGTGGCCATTATTCGTGGGGCACTTCAAGGCGCTATTGAGTGTTGCTGATTAATTTTTATTGTTATTATCCCGACGCATTGTGTCAACGCAACACCGCCAGCAAAACAGTATCGGGAGGGGGTGGAAGCTTGGTTACACACCATGATTCTCGGTGACATACGATATGGAGCTCTAAATGGCTTTAGTTAACCCGCGGCGACACCGGCGAGTGCACCCGAGAATCGTCATCACCAGGGCCATCTTGGATCCTTAGTGACGGCGGCGGCGGCGGCGTAAGTGCCAATAGGTTTTAATAAAGTCGTAAAGCCCAACCGTGTGAACCCTTCCAGTATTCGAGCGCGGGAATGGAATCGTAATCGTACGTAACTCCGGGCGGATTCCACGGGCAATACCGCGCCACCTACGCTACTCGCGCGCCTACGATCTGCGATGTTGATGGTATTTTTATTGTTATTCGATTCGATGGTGTTCGCCATCAGAGTGAACTCGATGAATTTTGCGTTTCGTGCGATGTGCCATTTGCGTTGGCACATCGCACAACGGGATCCAGCAGGAACCACATTGAAAAGCACTTACTTTGTTGCTGCGGTCGTGGCGGCAAACGTCAACTCGAATTATGTCCCTTGCCGCCATTATTGTGCCTTGCGGACGAGTCGTTTACTCGTAAAGAACGATGATTACGGTGGACATTGTAGTTGCCACAACAATTTGCCATCGATAAACAGTAGATGAAACAATGGAGCGACGCCATAAATGCGTTCCGTTCCTTGGATTAATGTACCTCTATTAATTACACTTAAAAAACCGCCAAGAAAAGCAAACAGACGAGCAAACCATCTCTTTCTCACTAATCCGGCTCACTCACTCCGAGATGAGGCTCGATCATCTTCAGAAGAGATGGAAGCGGAAGCCAGCCATCGACCAGCGACGAAGACAGCGACGCGTCGCCATTAATTGAAATCGCAGCCGCGGCAGTTCCAGATGCAATAAAAGCTACACAGCAACGATCAATAATTTTATCCCTTATCTTCTGCTTCCCCTCCACTTCCTCTAACCCTTCATTTCCCTGCACGCCCGTGGTGTCGCAATGTCCAGTGAGATCCATTTGCGATCCGAAATACAGCACGAAAAACCGGACAAAAACGTTACCGCGGTTCGAGGGTTTTCATTTGGTTGGGGGGACATGGAGGAGTGTGGACATGGAGTGTTCGAACATGAAGTGCAAACCCATGCAGCAGCAGGAGCAGGAGCAGGAGCAGGAGCAGCATTAAGCGACCCGACTAACGCAAGCACCCAGTGATGCCACTGCCCACTGGATCGCTGGTGCGAGTGCGAAATTCCGGCACCAGCCCTGGGGACCAACACGACTGCCGGTCGCACCGGGACCACGGGAAATTAATCTTCTTCCCTTCCGCTCCTCGCCTTCCCTTTGGAAACGCAAACATCCTTGCCCGGGGAGGACTCGATCGACTATCGATCTGGAGCTCTGGAGAGCGCAGTTGTTGTTTCGAGCTTGCTCGCCTGAATCTTGTTCTGCCTACTCGCCGCCTTCCCCTTTGGGACTGGCGACATTTTGCAAAAACCAACAGCTAATGGGAATCTTGGACAAGTGGACAAAAAGAGCGGGAAGTGCAGGAGTTGGGAGACTGCGTAGTCTGATGTGTCGGCTGATATACCGTGGAAAACGGGGTTCCTCCGGGGGGCTCCGATTGTGTTCAGCGCAACCGAACCGTCAGGCAGTCGACGACGGCCACGGCAACGACGTCAACATTTACCACCTCCTTCCATTCTGCCATCTGCCTAATGAGGTTGGCGACGCTGTGGAGCTTTAAGAAGCAAATGGATTGATTTTCTTACCATTAAGAGATTTACGCGAGCAAGAAGCCTCTGGTCTGGTCTGTCTTCTTTCTTTTCCTCCTCTGCCAGGGGTCTGGGCTTCTTCTTTACGTCCGTTAGTCCGTTCGACCTACGTGTGCTCGTCTGTGGAAGCGAAAAGAACGTCGGGCAGGTTTTTGAGTTTATGAAAACATCAAACAGATTGTGCAAGCAGCAACAGAATGGCCGAACACTAAAAGAATGTCGTCGTCGCTAGTAGCACCACAGCAAATCACAAGGCTGGTGAAGCCCAAGTCAAAGCCGAACAACAAGAAAACGCCATGACCTGCAACGAGGACTCACTGGACATGGCCTTTGTCCGTCCCCCGTTTTTTGCCTTGTAATTATGCATAGAAAACAAGCCAGTGAGGCAGGCAGTGAGTATTATTGGCACTGATCGGGCTTGCGTCTGACACACTTTTCACGGAAAGGAAAATGCGGAAAATGGGTGCAAAAGCTAACATTAAACGCGCGAGGAACCCTGTCATTGTGCAACAGAACACCAGCCGTCCTCGCCCAGATTACTATGATCCAGACCTACTACGTTCCAGAATATTCAGCCCTAGGGGATTCTTCAAAAGGAATTGGTAATTTGCAAACCACCGGTCCGGGAGTTCCGGACCTGGAGCGGACCAACAAAAAAAAAAGGATAGCAAAGGAGAAGGTCATGGAATCCGCAGACAAACTCAACTTCGTGATCCAAAAGGACTTCAGGAGCTTCAGAAAAGAGTCCGAAACAAGCACCTCATAAAAAATTCCGCTTCTGGAATATGATGATAGCAAAAAACGGTGCAATCCGCATAAAAACCAAAAGGAAAGAATGGAACAAAATGAAAAAGAAGAAGGAGAAGACAAGCAAGGTGGTGAACGGGGTGCAAAAGCTTAAAAGGATGAGCAATAGATATGAAAAACCTGCAGAAACGCAAACGGGAACGAACATAAAACGCAAATATCGCTGCTCGCACACACATCCACATGCCATGACACGCCACCAACGAACGAAAGGGGTTGCTGCATCTGGTTGAGCAGCATTAAAGTTGTAAAAAGGTTATTTATGCACAACAAGCAGCACCCCTGTGCCCGTGGGCACCAAGAAAATCGCCTCCATTGCGATGGGTGCTGGCGTCCTGCGAACGATGTGCGGTGACGGAGTGGCATGAAGGGGAAGGGGGCCCAGGGGTGAACACAAATCAATTGTGGAAGTGCTTCTGTGCCTTTCGGTGCTTGGTTCGCTGCTTGGCTTGGCCGTTGGCCCGGCCGCGTACAGAATTCAACTCAAGGTTCGTAAACAGAGATCCATCGGTTGGTTGTGTGCGTTTGGTCATCGGCCGTGTATGTACACGAAAACCTTGCATCTCGTTCTGGCGCGTCAGTGGAAGTAAGAAGGGTGGAAAAAAGTAGGCGTGGTCAAAAAAAAAATGGCGATGAAACGCAATCACATTTGTAACGCATGGAAATAAAAGGAAATGTTCACACACAAAAAAACGTGGCGCATTCGTTTTTTTCGGATCTGTATTTTTAAAAAAACTACAGATTGTGGTGTGTTTCAGAATGGTACCAACGAAATGTAGAACAATGAGCGATGATAAAGAGATTAAAAAGAAGACTTTAACACTATTTTATTAGTGCAACAACAACCATCTTCAAAACTATCTGAACGCCAAACTAACTGAAGCAAAAAACCAAAAACTCAATCCTGTTCGGTACCTGTTCGCTCGAAATTGTCACCAACACCCACGGACTTCCGGTTCCACTACAAGGGTCAGGGAACCTTCTGGCAGGAAACTACAAAACCCTCATTACGGAGCGGGCCGCAGCGACACCGGACCGGGCTACAGGACACTTTTGTTGCGTGGGCTTAATAAATGATGAATTTCGCTCACTCGAGTGTTTTGGTTCACACCAACCACTCTCTTGTCTTGAGACATTTTGTTACTGGCCATGTTGACCTGGAGGAGGGGGACCCCGAGGAGACGAGACATGGTCCTAAATGCACAGGCATGTGTGCCAGCCGATGCTGATTGATTATTTATCCGAAAGCATGTTCACCTTCGCAGAGCAGAACAGAATAGTTTCCTGTTCCCTATCTCACCAGTCAGGCTTAAACAAAAGGATTACAAGGAACACATAAGCACACAGCCACACGAGAAGGAAGAAATCATTTTGTTAAACTATCAAAACATTTACCACTTGAAACCACCCTAGATGCGGGATATCCGTCCACTTTCAGACCGCCACTTACCGGGTATCATCTGGTATGACGGGTGGCCTTTGATTTTCGAGGGATTGAACGACGATTTCTGGTGCCAATTGCCATCGCCGGGCCTTTGTACGCTGTTTTCACGTCGAGCCTTCATCCAGCTGTCGTTCCAGTTGCTGCGGTTTTAAAGGAAATTATAGGTTGAGGAAAAACGGAAGGAATTCCTTATGTGGCTGCTTGACACCGCTGAATCTCGGGAGCAAAGGCTGAGGCGACGGTGGTCGACGGCTATTATCTGGTGCACCTGACGTAACCCCAGGGAGACACCAGAGGAGCTACCGACAGAGTAGCCTGTGGAGACATTTAGCAATTTCCTGTTCGATTCGCTTCATAGTAGACTGTTTGCTGTCAAGTGTTGCTGCGATGTATCGAGAAGAAAATATCCAGAATCTTCAAACAGAACGAATGAATTATGTCCTCGCTGTTGTCTTCATAAACTAATTCCTCTCTTGAATTCCTAAACAAACACTTCAGTAACTCAAACGTGAATACCAAAGCAAAAGGTTTTTGCCGATGCCCTTCCTGGCTTCCATTTCTTGCCGTGCCTTGCCATATTTCGTACTAAGTGGTTCGTCGATTTCAAAATCGTTGCTCCCTCACAGGAGTGCCCTTGAACTGTTCCCTCTCAAAGTTGCTCCCCTTAACTCGACCTCAAATGTCCTGACAGAAGTGGACAGGTGTATACCACGGAATAATAAATTATCGAATCGAGCTTCCTCCAAAAAAAAAAAACACCCGCTCCACTTGCGGCGTTGCGATTGATACCCGTTCGAAGTCTGAGGCTTCATCGGGGGTCTTTCGGGTTCCGGGGGCCGTCCTTTTTCCAGGACGGAGAACTCAAGCGAGTCGAGTGGACTTTGATGCCCCGTGGGTCTTCTGTTTCATCAGTTGCAGGATGCAGGAGGTGACGATGACAGCAAACGATAGGCGTATCATCGCTCGAAGCAGCAGCAGCAGAAGCAGCAGTCTTGGAGATCGGTATAAAAGAAAGGATTAGAGAAATTGTAATTACACGCATGACGGCTCGGTGGCGGCGTCGATGCAGGTCGTCCTTCCGCCTGGTGGAGGTGATCCGATCCTGAAGGCGGACCGCGAGTAGCCCTAGATCTAGGATTTCATTGCCCCGTGAAGACCTCCCAGTAAGAAACCGTCGCATAGAGGTCCGAAAGGGGCTCGAGGATAACATCAATATTTGGTTGTTTGTTTCTTCTGTTTCTACGACTGAAGTGGCTGCTCATGTTGGTTCTGGATCTGTCTTGTAGCATCGTATTGGAGCATCACCAGCAGTAGCAGCAGCATAAACAGCCATTTCTATCGCTTAGGATCGCATGAATTGTAAATTAAACGTCTTAGAACGTTGTCGCCTCTTGCCACAACCAACGCGCAACCCCAAGAAGAATCAAAGAGAAAGCAATCCTCGCTCTCTTCTCTACCTCCACTCTTCTTGCTACAAGGCTTGCTTCTTGCCCTTTCTCATCACAAGATACCGGAATCATGGAGCGAATGAATGCGAAGCAAACAATAACGATGAGATTGATTGTTATGCAAAGCAAATGGCTGACCACTCCCCGCCGGGGAAAAAGGAGCTCGTGACAGTTTTTACCAAGCCAACCTAACGCCCTGGGCCCTGGGAATGACCGACTGAATGTTATCTTTATGAGTCAATCGGATTCGGAATCGGGCTGGACCGACAACGATCGCTCGCCATTAATTTTCCACCTCGTAAACGCAATTTATACGATCGAGGGGGGAGGGGAGGCTTTACTAATCCGGTACGCAGCAAAACCCACCATTTTACACTGCTTTCTCACCACTCACCCTGTGTGCCCTGAGCACAATAAGCGAAAAACAATCTAGCAAAAATCTAGTCCAAATGTCGACTTCAGCGGCCACGCAGCCCCACCGTGGAGTATCGGAACAATGCATACTCATCCATCATAACGGTGCCTATCGGGGGCAGGTGCCAAGGAACCGCCCGAAATTAGGGGGCACAACATTACACATTCAAGACATTCGATCTAAGGTTTTTTTTTGTTTTTGCGAGGGAAGCCTTGGTTCCATTACAACCGCTTTCCGTCGCCAAGATGGAAAGCGGAAATGAGCCAGCAGTCTTCCCCCCCCCCCCCCCCCCCCGGGGGGGCACCCGCTAAGCTTTTCTGCTCCGTTTATTTGTCAGGATTTGATGATGTCGTCGTCGTGGTCGTCGTGGCGTGGCCAGCAGGGAGGGCACGAGAGTGACTTTCCAGCTTTCCATCCGAGTGCCTTTTTGCCACGGAGAAACCGAGCTGCGGAACCGCACGGAGCGAGCGAGCGAGCGGGCGACCGAAGCGAAAACTCCAATCGCCACCCGGATCGCATCGCAGCGCGCGCGGTCCTTGGCCAGGTCGTCGCAGCAGTCGCAGAACGCAAATCTGCTCCGCCGGTGAATAAATCAGCCCCCATAATTACGGTTATTATATGCAAATTAATTGTTAATCATATTTTTTTACCTTCTATCCCTCTCTCTCCCTCCTTCTCTCTCTCTCTAACGGCTCCATTCCATCCATTAGACCGGGGAGTCCATGGAGCTTGGCGCGTTGAGCACCTGCCAGGCCTACTCCGATAGCGAGATGGATCGTTTCGACGATGACGACAACGAAGTAGTCCGCTCGCGCCAAATGCGCCAAATGGTTGCGGGAAAAATGGTTGCTGGCCAGCCAGCTCAGGAAAATCAAATTGTCCTCCCCCTCCTCCGCCTCCGTTGCGGTGTTTTGTTGCGGTCACTAGCACCGTGGCGTGGGATGGAGCACCTCTAGAGTTTTTAATTATCGTTTAATTAATGTTTCTCTATCGTGCGCCCTCTCGATAGTGCGCCTGCGACAGCCTGGTGGTCTGGTATGTGTGTTGTTGCTGAAGGTGGCCAAGGATTTTGCACTTCCATGGCCACGCAACACGACGATGGTAGCGTTGGTGGTCATTGTATAAGCTAATGCACAGCTTAAGGTACACGGCCACGCCACGCCACGTTGTGCAGAGGGAAAGCAGCAACAGCAGCAGTAGCCGTTTAGCATATTAAGGGTTGAAAAAGGGTAGAGGAGGGACACGTATGTTCCTTTCCTTGGGTTGGTGTTTTCTGGTGCAACGACGCCAAGATCTCGATTCGGTTCTCGTGAGATCACAGCTCTCGATAGTGTTCGTACGACGACGACGACAACGACGCCGCCCGGTCAACACCTAGGTTCCCATAAGTCTTCGGCGCGTAGTTCCCACACCTTCTCTACGACCCAACAACAGTGTGACAAAACAGTACCCCCGAGGGTGGCCATTTTAGATCGCCACACCCGTCCTGCCGTCCGTTCCCTCTGTCCACATCAAATCATTGGGTTTTTCCCTCGAATCCCTCTCCGCGGGGTCCCTCAGAATATCGAATTTCCACGCCGGACAACGTTGGCCCCATATTGGGATTGGGAGTCGTCAAAATCGATGGCCACCATCATCATCAGCTGTTGGCTCGATTTTCAAATATGGCCACTTACTAACAACCCCCTTCAAAAACTAAAAAAAAAACTAAACATTGACCACTCAAACAACACGCAACCCCCCTTGCGCGTTTGCAGGGTTTCATTTTCGTGGAACTCACCGGGCGCGCGCGTTGCTAGGCTCCGCAGGCCTTTTCCTTTTTTTCCATTCGATTTAATTTCATTTGCCTCTTGGTTCCGTTGCCCTTTTGCTTTTGAGTGTTTCCTTCGACCGTCCACTGGCATCCCCCCACTCTTCGGGGGTTGTAATACAGTTCCCCTTTTCCGTTGGTTCTCTCCTCCCTCCTGGGTCGAATCGCTCAAGCGTGGAGCGCAATGTCGTGACAAATACACAAAGGGGACTACTCACAGTCCGTGCTCCTTGGTTGGTTAACAACTTAACGAATGTTAACAACGAAACAACCCCCCTTCCGCCCTTTTCGTTCTAACACGAGAAGTACATAACGTTGACCTCTCTTTCCGTGTTTTTTTTTGTGAAAATTTGTGTAAAGTACACGTTAGAAATTTCGGCTTTTTTTGCTTCTCCTTTCTCCCTTCAACCTTGTCACCCTAACTCCTTTTTGAGTGCTTACCCTGGGCCGGAAAATTAGGCAACCGAAAAACGAACCAAAACCAGACCTACAATTATCAACAGTTATCATTAGGGAGGTAGCCGCTTAGACACGTGAAGCATGAGCCCAGGGCGCGGAGAAGCGAGGAAGAAGCCATATGAATTGATGGGAATTGTTTAAACGCCGGACGATTGTTTCAACTGGCAACTGCGTATGCCAACGGACACTTGGTAGTGCGTAGGGCTCTCTAGGTGCTCGCTGGTGCTGGTTCTTGATCTAGAAGCAACCTTGTACTATGGAGCTGCTTGTCACACCTCGTCACCAGACAGAACAAACACATGCGTCAATGATTTGGGAAACATGGGGCCCAGCGAGCTGTCTGCCGAACAGACGAACCACTTCAGACGCCCAGCAAAGGAGTACACACGAGGTGTGAGCATTTGATCAGTTGGCGCTACGATCGGTTGGCTGCGAAGACTGCGAGATGGGCCAACCTGGCTTCACCTGCGCTTTGGATGACGTGTGTGAGTCAGTCAGTCGGCGCTGGTGTACCATTTCGATCAAAATATTTGCCAGTATATGCCCAAATCGTCTGCTCCAACTGTGTCAACCGTATGTTTAATCCTGCACGCGATAAGGGGATGGAAATTCCCCACAACAACTCCGAGACGGCCTGAAAGCGCGTACGCTAGACAATCACCTAGGTCGCGAAGGACTGCTTGGAGTATCGACTGTAGACTGTGGTTTTGTTTTTGGTCTCGGTACGATGTTTGCACACGTTTCTGGTCTGGTAGACGGGGCAAATCAAATGTGGCTTTGGCTATCTGGTTGTTCAATGCCTAAGTCTAGACTCCTAAGTCAATCTCCTAAGTGGAATCGATCTTGATAATGTCAATGACTTGTGACTGGCAGTCTAGACTCTAGAGGAACCTATGCTTTATGTCAATATTTTCCGTTTTTTTTTTTTATTACAACTGTCATACCGAAGTGTTATTGCGTCTACTTTTCATGAGATAACTTCATTACACAGCGTAATCTTCTTTTTCTTATCCTAGATAGCTAGAAACCGCTTAAAAGTAGTCTTTAATCACAGCGATAATCCATTAGTTCCATTAGGTGGCCGTACTATTTCTAAAATGGACAATAATATAACATCAGTTAGTCGATGTTGTGAAATTTTTAACTATCGTTGGCCATATAGCTGCAAAATGCAAGGTACTAAATGGCAGTCTACGTTAAGCCAATGGCATTTTACTGCAAATGAAAATTACTATCGTGTACTGGCACCTTACGAGGGCTGCAAATATGTGATAACTTAATTTTTCTTTCTTTGCCATCTTTCACGTATCCGATGTCGAATAAACAATCACTTGCAATCGCATGTCTTAACGGCACCGTTATAATAAAATAAACTGAATTAAATTTCTCTATTTTTTCCAAAACAGAGCGTGAGCAATTCAACAGCACCCACAACCGTTTACCCTTTGTTAATTTCGGCTATCAATGTTTGATTTTAAAAGTAACACCGTTGCAGTTGTTTAACAGCTGCAATTTAATCTTGCACTTATTTATCGGTGCAACTCCCTAATACATAATCGCAATAACAATTTATCGTTTAATGTTAGTTTAATGTTGCTTTCGCAAAATAACAAAATAATAAATAATACCAAACGATCCTCGATCTTCAATCATCATCAGCTGCAAGCATTAGCAAATCAACTGCTACTACCGCAAAAGGATCGTTTGATCTTGCGCGCGCCTCGACCCCGCTCGAATAGATTAGCTTTCCCGATAAGACGTCTCACGATGTCACCAACATGCAGTTCATGTTGCTGTTGCTGCTGGTTGTGGTATAATAGCGACAAACACAAAACATGTGTTCCCTTCATGTCCAGTTACTCCACTTAACTCGAGCAATGCATTTCTCTCCCCGCCCAAAAAGTGCAAACTTCTCGGGTTTAAGCATAATAAATTCAACATAAAAATGGACAACATAGAGGTAAGCACACAAAAAAAACAGAGAGGTCAGAGCTGGAGAGACAGATCGATCGAATTCGATTGTGCGAAACTGGGAACCGGTGCGGGCATTTTATTATTATTCGACTTCCGATCCGATCAAACCGACAGGTGCTTCGCACGGGTCTCGATCAATCCGCCACTCCGGTACCAGCTGTGGGGGGGGGGGGGGGGGGGGGAGCCCCCAAAAACCCGTTGCTTCATTCATGATTGTTGTTCGTTTTCCTCGCTCGCTCGCTCGCACGTATCCTTGCTGCCCCGGGGGGCTCTATTTATGAGTTTGTGGAATTAGATAACATTATGCAAGCGGCGCAAGGTCCTCGGTATCGCGCTTTGCGCTTTTAGAAAACACCAAGTCACGGCTACTATCGTGCCGAGTCCTGGCATTGGCACGTTCTGGCTCCAATCATAACCTTTTGTTTGCCACCTCTTGTTTGCCTTCGGGTGCACGAGCCACGAGCCCTCGGTTCGTTTCCCGCGGGTGCAATGCTGCTTAAACATGCAATACACGGCCACAGCAAGGCTACATTATGCGAGCTGCCTGGACTAGTAGGTAGTTTAACGATTTTTAAATTGGTGTAATGCCGAATGTTATTTTTAAGCACAGCAAAGCGAATCCTTGACTGCTGCTGCTGCTGCGATGCGGTTGTTCCCGGTCCGTCCGGCGTGATGATAGCAATCGAGACGATGTTTGGTACCCGCAGCGCAACGCTATACATCCTGCCGTACTCTTGGGTCAGAACACAACGTGGTGGACGGCCACGTCAGAAAAAGGCCAAATGCAACCGTGCACGGTGGCCACGGCATTATGGGAGGCACACAAACAGGGGTTCGGGGCACCATTCGCCGCATTCGCTCGTGGCCTTTGGCCACCACACCGAAAAGCACACCGCCACCATTTTGCTTGCCCAGAGGGGAAGTAGAGGAAGAACAGGGCCACGGAATTGTGTGCCCTGAATGAATTATTGCCAACCAGAACCAGCCACAAACGCGAGCAAAACCGGGCTTGCAAATGCAAAAAAGGGGGGTACGGGCACCGCGCCATTTTGTATTGTTCGGGGCAACCCTAACCCTAACGGAGTGGGCACAGGGCCTGCGTTGCCAAGCATTACGTGCTTCGAAGGTGCGCACAGAGCTACCAGGCTGGCAGGCAGGCAGCCAAGCAGGGCGACGCTGGCGGACATTAAATTTTCTTTATTCGGACCAGAAATTTCTTATAAAATCCAGGAAGCAAGATAAGCAACTGGCGGGCGTATTGTTTGTTGATTTAGATAAGAGGCAGCCCCAATGAGCGTACCAGGAACATGGTATGGCGGGAAATGAGGGAGAGAGAATCACAATTTATGGCAAGGTGCACCCCGCATTATGTTTAGCAAAATTAGTGCCCCTGGTAGGGGTGTGTTGTTGCATTGTTGTTCCTCCGTTCTGGCCACGGAACACACGGCGGCTTGAAACGATGGCCAGAACGCTCGCTAGAGGCCGGATGGATTGGGATCGGTTCGCGAGGAATTGTGACCCGAGACCTCGGTGATGGAGAGATTGCAAAGTTCATCATCCAGGTAGGCCGCTACTGGGCGAGATGCATCGCACTCTTGGATGTACCCATTTGACAATTGCAGCGTGACGCGATGCAATTGACCGTGGCCATAGGCCATCGCACTAGCCACTGCTAGTCACTAATCTGCATATGCATTCTGGTGTTCTTCTGGTGGTGGTGTAAAAACACCAAACACAATCCTATGGGCAAGCCTTTGGCGTGGTCAGCCATGGTTAGGTTCGCGCCGGTTCGCTGCCTGCGGCCGGGGGATTGCACCAGTTCCATGCATATCCGGCACCATCGCTCATCGTGTGCGGAACAATTGGACAAGAACAAAAGTTTTATTAAAGTCGACCCCATAAAGCTTGACGCTCGCGGTGCCCGCTTTCTCTCCGTGCTGGTGCCCGTTGCACTTTGTTTTTTTTCTTCTTTTTGTTGTTGCCATTTTTGTGCACATTCTGCACCGTTTATGCAGCTCGCGATCTATACAGCTCCTCGTTGGTTGGCCTAATTTTTTGCTTGCTGGAAACCCCTGCACCAGATTGATGGTCGAGGCTTCTGCTGTCTGCCAAAGGTTCCCGTTAGAGTTCCCTTTGGGTGTGGTTTTTGTTGCCTCCATTGGCTCCATTGTGCATAATGGAAGCGACTCGATTCAACGGTTACAATCAAAAAGGGGTGGCACTAATCGGTGGTAAAAAAACTACGAACGAAGGAACACTAGACCCGGTGAAGTCCATAAGTCCGCGGTATCCATTTCGAGTGCCAGAAAGTCACCAAGCGGACAGTAGATAAACAAAAGATAGTCTAGAGACAGGGCTGGTGGTAGCTAGTTCGGTAGCACAGCAAACCACCAAACACGTGCTCCGAGAGTCAACAAAACGATGTCGTCTTGGTGTTACAGATTGACACCGCACCGGTTTAAAGGCAGCTCATTTACTGAGGTGACTTTGCGCAAGTTGAGCACGGAATGGCGACCAAACCGATGGAATGCCCAGGCATTACAGCGGATCCCCCGTCGGTCCTCTGCATTATTTAGCGAACGTGCCGCACGTGCTGGTGACAGGCGCGACTTCCCATTCGACAACGGCGACGACCACGAGCACGACCATCATGCAATCAACCGTTCGCACACAACGTGTCACAACTGCGTACTTAATAAACATGTCTACCGCTTTGTGGTGGTCCCCCATTTTGCTTTTTTCATATGGAATTGACCACCCTGCGGTAGAGGATCCCTTCCCCCGGTGTGGTGCTCGAATAGAAAAGGGAAGCATATTTATGCGACAAAGTGCTCACTCCTGCCTCCTGTAACGGTGTGGTCCCGCTGGTTGATTAACTATTTCTTTCCATTTTTGGCGAAGGAGAATTACCCATTCCATTGGCGGTCGTAGTAAGCGTCGCCATTTGGTGAAGAAACAATTTGTCCAGAAAGTGTCTCCAGCCAGAAACCCAGGGGCGGGGGGGGGGAGGTTCGTGTCGTGATTTGCCGTTAGAAACACAGAACCAGGAACCAGTGAAGGAAAAGGGCGATGCTTAGGCTGTTACTTAGAGGAATAACATCGAGGGTGATCGAGGGACCTGCGACTTTAACGAGCGAAGCGCACTCATGCCTTTGGGGCAGTCGATCCATGAGATGTTTTTTCATGTTTGACGGCGCCGCACGGAAGCTCTCGCTGGGCTCCCTTTGAAGAAGTGGTCCCTACTCTGGTCCAACTCGTGCGGCCCCAGAGATGAACAATGTTAATTGGATGCTGGGCATGGATTTCACGCTCCTGTCCTTGTCGTGCCCGTGCGCTTCGTTGCACTTGCACAAACGCCCTAAAGGCCACGCCACGACAACTCCGACCGTGCCCGACCGACGTTAGCACGCAACCGGGCCACCGGGCGGTTGCGTGCTGCTGCGTTGCAGCGTAATCAGTTCACTTGCTTCACTGCTCTGCCCTGCCCGGAATTAGTCAAAATTGACGAGAAGAACCTGGTGCGTCAGATTTGCGTTGCTTTGCATGCCCCGTTGCTGCTGCTACTGAAGGTCGTGATCCGCAACGGAGAGAAAACCGCAATCTGGAGTGGATTCTGTGGGAACATGGATTGAATTTACCGAAAAACAATCATTACCGGCCGGGCTGGGGTGAACAACCGGGAAGATTGTGCAGGAATTCCTCCTAATTGGTGAGTAAATGTTAAGCATCACTTTAAGGAAGGGACTCGCTCCTGCTGTTCCTCCTCCTAGTGATGTTCGTTGTCCAATTCCCGTCCCGATGAGTCGTGACGTGACGACGTGAGTGATGGAGGATGAGGAAGAGATAAAAAAGAAGGATTACGGTTCTGTAACAAAGTACTCTCTCCCGCTTGGTGTTTGGGGCCAAGGTGGAGACATTTTCAATGACTATTACCTTCATGACTTCAGCTTATGCTAATGAGCCCTCCAGCAGCAGCAGCAGCACCAGCATTAAGAAAGATGGCGTGCCTTTTGCTTTTGTGATGAAGTAGCGTAGCGTAATGGAGCGCTTTTTGGGACACATTGTGTTCCCCGGCACTAGTGCGACATTTGATTTTTGAATATGAACCGAGACACACATACTGGACAGGGCATTTGCATACTAATGATCCTGTGGCAGAGCGCAAGGCAGTAAGGAGGCCAGGGCATTAGCTGTCATATTGAGGTTGGTGCGCCGTTGGTGGTCTCCAAAAAACGTTGGCCGAATGTTACACAGAAGTTCGCTGATAAACACTATCACAGTACGCTGGGCTAGATCTGTCGTAGTTGTAGCTTTTTGGTACTTGTTATTGAGGTCTATTTGGCCGCAATGGGGCTCTCCACTTGAACAGAGTTCGAATGGTTCGAATCGCTTCGCTTAGGTAATCGAGGATAATTTCGTGTTGTTTTCCTCAATCAAAATAAATCATTCCGGATTGCTACCACGGCGGACCGGGATTTCGAACCGAAATCCAACCAAAGGAGCCTCTGGCAACGGGAAACATGGCATCCTAGACCTGTGAACTGAAGCTTTTTCCCGGGCCATGCCTGCTGTGATTGGAGACCTCGTGGTAGTCAATGCAGGCACGCCTAGTCGCGGGTGCATTCGGTCCTGCACGAAACTGCAATTTGCCATCGCCATCAGCCCATCAGCCCGTCCGTCAATCGACGTTCTGTGCACCGTGTGCTGTGGCTTCCGGGCTCCTCCACTCGCTAGGTACCATGGGGGGTCGATTGCTAGGTTAATCACGACTTTGCTAAAAGGCTGACAAATGACCAAGGGACCCGGTCGAAGCATACCGGAACCGGAGGCCGACCGGGGTTCTGGGAAAGCCACGGTGCTCCAGTGCCGACGAGGATGGCTTCCGCGCTGCAAGGATGCAACCGTACACCACACACTCGCATACAAACACCGAGTGACGTTCCTAGAAAATTATTAGAAGCCCTGTAACAACAACAGTAATAGTAATAATAGTGGCCGTGGCTACCACCTCGAGTGTACCCAAGGGAATCATTCGTGCAAACAGGCCGCGCACGATGCAATTCTTCTGATTTCGAGCGACCACTGGACCGCCCGGGTTTCCACCATCACCACGGGTAAGCATCCTCGGGGAATGCAATCAATCTGCAAGCACACGGGGTACACGGTATACTTCCCGGCCCCGGACCGGACTTGCAATCGATGCAGTCGGTGTGCTCGCTTGTAGGAAGAGTGCTGTGGCCACCGACAGCGGACCAATCGACCGACCGCCTGACTGGAACGGAAGCTCCATAGTGCAATTAGCATTTCCTGGTGCAACCAAACCTCAGACATGCAGCGCAAAATATAGTTTTCGGGCTCGATTTTATGCAAATATTGTTTTACAACCGAAGAACCGGCGAGAACGTGCGAGCAAACAGACTGCCCATATTATTTTAAAGGTCGGGAAACGTGACCTGAAACTAAGCAAATGCAACTATAAGCGTTAAAAGCTGTTGGAAAGGAGGATTCAATTGATCTTTCACATATTTGATCAAACTGGGAATTTCTTTGAAACTATTTGTGACACTCGGTGAAGGTTTTATAATTCATTAGTTCGGTTAGATGGTCTTTATTTTGCTAAATTAGTTAATTTACCTTGGCAGATAAGAAATCGTATATTGACAGTTTAACGCAACTGAAAATTGCTATCATATACGGGTATTGCAGAGGTGCGCGGCCACGCTAGTGTCTTTCTGTTAAGAACTAATTAAGTATAACATGTATTTTTTGGGGAAAATCGTTTCATCTTTAAAAATCTGCCAATAATCGAATGATTGGAAATTCAACAATTATTCGACGAGATTACCTGCATAAACTTATAATCTATCAAAAGAGTATTGATTTGTATTTTTCTGATGACCCGTCACGCAGCTACGAGAGGCGCCGTTTTTGGTGCGAATCGAAAGACTTAAGCGACGAACCCGGTTTGGTCATTGATCACTTTTTCAACTTCAAAATGCTGCCAAAAATGCCAAAAAGGGAAGATTTAAAAAAAACTCCACGGGTATGCCTGGATAAACTTATAATCTACCAAATTAATACTGATTTGTATTTATCAGATGACCCAGTACGTTGCTTCGATGGGCTCTGGAAAAAATACCTTTTCGAAGACACCCTTTGCTAAATTTAATGCCATGGATGAATATTTTAACAAATCTTCCCCAAAATAGAACCAAATATGCTTGAAAAGTTTTAGTTTAATATGACATTCACTTGAGAAAAATAAGTTGAATTCACAAAAAAACTTCACAAAAAAATGCCAAAAGTTAACCTTTTTTGGGCCCGAATTAACCTTAGCCCGCCCCTAAATAAGATGCTAGCATGTAATTTTGAATGTTCCAAAAATTCTATGCCGATTGTCGCTAAGTAACAACCAATGAAAGTATTTTAACTGTACAGGTTGCTACGGATTGAAAATTTGATGGAAAGAAGTATCAAAATTCCTCGGAATCCTGGAGATTAAATCCTGGCATCAATCACACGCACTCCTCATAATAATACAAAGGTCAATGATAACAGCGAGTACCAATGGGTTCATAAATTGAAACATCTCCTTCTCCGCCACCGTAGCAAAGGATCGGCGTGAAAGGACACCCCAAAAATGTCCCAAAATCCGGACCGAATTCTGAATCAATGAACAAAGGTCTACTGACCGACTACCTCGTTGCGTCTGGTCCTGCGAACTGGTCTGGCAGCATTTGCTCAAATCGTGGACAAGACCGGCAAATGCAGGTGGTGGTGATGGTGGTGGTGGGTGTCGTGAAATTAATAGCCCGCAATAACTCACCCTTGATCCAAAATGCATCATTCAGACGCCGTTGTCTTCGACGGGACCGTGAAGCGCGTCTCACGTTCGATCGAGGATTCACTTTAATCACTCTACCAGAGTCCAAGGATAGCGAGAGTGAGACAGACGATAGCGAGCGGATCAAGAATGGAAAGCAGAAAGAAAAGTTAAAGAAGCTGGCCCCCGTGTTCTTGGCATCCGGTTTGGCAAAAAAGGAGCCGAGCAGAGAGGCGACGGAGACGGAGAGGGAGGATAAAGTGTTGTTACGTGAGGAAGCTTATCGGTCCCCGGAGTCCCGAGGCGGTGTCGGAATGTTTCAAAGCAAAAGCACGCGGACGCGCATCGTCTCCCCGCTCCCCTGAAGCATTCCGTGGCAACCGAAAATCGATCGAAAAATGCGCTGGCGAAGGATTCAAAGTGCCCCTGGTGCTGTACCTGTCCCCGTGACGGCTTGACGGCCATTTTTCTTCGGCCGATTTCGGGTGCTGGCCACCCCACGCCGATCATCAGCCGGCGGTGCATTAATCTTGCGG